>NW_026515619.1:22132-27132 GCF_027406575.1 Nycticebus coucang | reverse complement strand
GTTAGGGTTAGGGTTAGGGTTAGGGTTAGGGTTAGGGTTAGGGTTAGGGTTAGGGTTAGGGTTAGGGTTAGGGTTAGGGTTAGGGTTAGGGTTAGGGTTAGGGTTAGGGTTAGGGTTAGGGTTAGGGTTAGGGTTAGGGTTAGGGTTAGGGTTAGGGTTAGGGTTAGGGTTAGGGTTAGGGTTAGGGTTAGGGTTAGGGTTAGGGTTAGGGTTAGGGTTAGGGTTAGGGTTAGGGTTAGGGTTAGGGTTAGGGTTAGGGTTAGGGTTAGGGTTAGGGTTAGGGTTAGGGTTAGGGTTAGGGTTAGGGTTAGGGTTAGGGTTAGGGTTAGGGTTAGGGTTAGGGTTAGGGTTAGGGTTAGGGTTAGGGTTAGGGTTAGGGTTAGGGTTAGGGTTAGGGTTAGGGTTAGGGTTAGGGTTAGGGTTAGGGTTAGGGTTAGGGTTAGGGTTAGGGTTAGGGTTAGGGTTAGGGTTAGGGTTAGGGTTAGGGTTAGGGTTAGGGTTAGGGTTAGGGTTAGGGTTAGGGTTAGGGTTAGGGTTAGGGTTAGGGTTAGGGTTAGGGTTAGGGTTAGGGTTAGGGTTAGGGTTAGGGTTAGGGTTAGGGTTAGGGTTAGGGTTAGGGTTAGGGTTAGGGTTAGGGTTAGGGTTAGGGTTAGGGTTAGGGTTAGGGTTAGGGTTAGGGTTAGGGTTAGGGTTAGGGTTAGGGTTAGGGTTAGGGTTAGGGTTAGGGTTAGGGTTAGGGTTAGGGTTAGGGTTAGGGTTAGGGTTAGGGTTAGGGTTAGGGTTAGGGTTAGGGTTAGGGTTAGGGTTAGGGTTAGGGTTAGGGTTAGGGTTAGGGTTAGGGTTAGGGTTAGGGTTAGGGTTAGGGTTAGGGTTAGGGTTAGGGTTAGGGTTAGGGTTAGGGTTAGGGTTAGGGTTAGGGTTAGGGTTAGGGTTAGGGTTAGGGTTAGGGTTAGGGTTAGGGTTAGGGTTAGGGTTAGGGTTAGGGTTAGGGTTAGGGTTAGGGTTAGGGTTAGGGTTAGGGTTAGGGTTAGGGTTAGGGTTAGGGTTAGGGTTAGGGTTAGGGTTAGGGTTAGGGTTAGGGTTAGGGTTAGGGTTAGGGTTAGGGTTAGGGTTAGGGTTAGGGTTAGGGTTAGGGTTAGGGTTAGGGTTAGGGTTAGGGTTAGGGTTAGGGTTAGGGTTAGGGTTAGGGTTAGGGTTAGGGTTAGGGTTAGGGTTAGGGTTAGGGTTAGGGTTAGGGTTAGGGTTAGGGTTAGGGTTAGGGTTAGGGTTAGGGTTAGGGTTAGGGTTAGGGTTAGGGTTAGGGTTAGGGTTAGGGTTAGGGTTAGGGTTAGGGTTAGGGTTAGGGTTAGGGTTAGGGTTAGGGTTAGGGTTAGGGTTAGGGTTAGGGTTAGGGTTAGGGTTAGGGTTAGGGTTAGGGTTAGGGTTAGGGTTAGGGTTAGGGTTAGGGTTAGGGTTAGGGTTAGGGTTAGGGTTAGGGTTAGGGTTAGGGTTAGGGTTAGGGTTAGGGTTAGGGTTAGGGTTAGGGTTAGGGTTAGGGTTAGGGTTAGGGTTAGGGTTAGGGTTAGGGTTAGGGTTAGGGTTAGGGTTAGGGTTAGGGTTAGGGTTAGGGTTAGGGTTAGGGTTAGGGTTAGGGTTAGGGTTAGGGTTAGGGTTAGGGTTAGGGTTAGGGTTAGGGTTAGGGTTAGGGTTAGGGTTAGGGTTAGGGTTAGGGTTAGGGTTAGGGTTAGGGTTAGGGTTAGGGTTAGGGTTAGGGTTAGGGTTAGGGTTAGGGTTAGGGTTAGGGTTAGGGTTAGGGTTAGGGTTAGGGTTAGGGTTAGGGTTAGGGTTAGGGTTAGGGTTAGGGTTAGGGTTAGGGTTAGGGTTAGGGTTAGGGTTAGGGTTAGGGTTAGGGTTAGGGTTAGGGTTAGGGTTAGGGTTAGGGTTAGGGTTAGGGTTAGGGTTAGGGTTAGGGTTAGGGTTAGGGTTAGGGTTAGGGTTAGGGTTAGGGTTAGGGTTAGGGTTAGGGTTAGGGTTAGGGTTAGGGTTAGGGTTAGGGTTAGGGTTAGGGTTAGGGTTAGGGTTAGGGTTAGGGTTAGGGTTAGGGTTAGGGTTAGGGTTAGGGTTAGGGTTAGGGTTAGGGTTAGGGTTAGGGTTAGGGTTAGGGTTAGGGTTAGGGTTAGGGTTAGGGTTAGGGTTAGGGTTAGGGTTAGGGTTAGGGTTAGGGTTAGGGTTAGGGTTAGGGTTAGGGTTAGGGTTAGGGTTAGGGTTAGGGTTAGGGTTAGGGTTAGGGTTAGGGTTAGGGTTAGGGTTAGGGTTAGGGTTAGGGTTAGGGTTAGGGTTAGGGTTAGGGTTAGGGTTAGGGTTAGGGTTAGGGTTAGGGTTAGGGTTAGGGTTAGGGTTAGGGTTAGGGTTAGGGTTAGGGTTAGGGTTAGGGTTAGGGTTAGGGTTAGGGTTAGGGTTAGGGTTAGGGTTAGGGTTAGGGTTAGGGTTAGGGTTAGGGTTAGGGTTAGGGTTAGGGTTAGGGTTAGGGTTAGGGTTAGGGTTAGGGTTAGGGTTAGGGTTAGGGTTAGGGTTAGGGTTAGGGTTAGGGTTAGGGTTAGGGTTAGGGTTAGGGTTAGGGTTAGGGTTAGGGTTAGGGTTAGGGTTAGGGTTAGGGTTAGGGTTAGGGTTAGGGTTAGGGTTAGGGTTAGGGTTAGGGTTAGGGTTAGGGTTAGGGTTAGGGTTAGGGTTAGGGTTAGGGTTAGGGTTAGGGTTAGGGTTAGGGTTAGGGTTAGGGTTAGGGTTAGGGTTAGGGTTAGGGTTAGGGTTAGGGTTAGGGTTAGGGTTAGGGTTAGGGTTAGGGTTAGGGTTAGGGTTAGGGTTAGGGTTAGGGTTAGGGTTAGGGTTAGGGTTAGGGTTAGGGTTAGGGTTAGGGTTAGGGTTAGGGTTAGGGTTAGGGTTAGGGTTAGGGTTAGGGTTAGGGTTAGGGTTAGGGTTAGGGTTAGGGTTAGGGTTAGGGTTAGGGTTAGGGTTAGGGTTAGGGTTAGGGTTAGGGTTAGGGTTAGGGTTAGGGTTAGGGTTAGGGTTAGGGTTAGGGTTAGGGTTAGGGTTAGGGTTAGGGTTAGGGTTAGGGTTAGGGTTAGGGTTAGGGTTAGGGTTAGGGTTAGGGTTAGGGTTAGGGTTAGGGTTAGGGTTAGGGTTAGGGTTAGGGTTAGGGTTAGGGTTAGGGTTAGGGTTAGGGTTAGGGTTAGGGTTAGGGTTAGGGTTAGGGTTAGGGTTAGGGTTAGGGTTAGGGTTAGGGTTAGGGTTAGGGTTAGGGTTAGGGTTAGGGTTAGGGTTAGGGTTAGGGTTAGGGTTAGGGTTAGGGTTAGGGTTAGGGTTAGGGTTAGGGTTAGGGTTAGGGTTAGGGTTAGGGTTAGGGTTAGGGTTAGGGTTAGGGTTAGGGTTAGGGTTAGGGTTAGGGTTAGGGTTAGGGTTAGGGTTAGGGTTAGGGTTAGGGTTAGGGTTAGGGTTAGGGTTAGGGTTAGGGTTAGGGTTAGGGTTAGGGTTAGGGTTAGGGTTAGGGTTAGGGTTAGGGTTAGGGTTAGGGTTAGGGTTAGGGTTAGGGTTAGGGTTAGGGTTAGGGTTAGGGTTAGGGTTAGGGTTAGGGTTAGGGTTAGGGTTAGGGTTAGGGTTAGGGTTAGGGTTAGGGTTAGGGTTAGGGTTAGGGTTAGGGTTAGGGTTAGGGTTAGGGTTAGGGTTAGGGTTAGGGTTAGGGTTAGGGTTAGGGTTAGGGTTAGGGTTAGGGTTAGGGTTAGGGTTAGGGTTAGGGTTAGGGTTAGGGTTAGGGTTAGGGTTAGGGTTAGGGTTAGGGTTAGGGTTAGGGTTAGGGTTAGGGTTAGGGTTAGGGTTAGGGTTAGGGTTAGGGTTAGGGTTAGGGTTAGGGTTAGGGTTAGGGTTAGGGTTAGGGTTAGGGTTAGGGTTAGGGTTAGGGTTAGGGTTAGGGTTAGGGTTAGGGTTAGGGTTAGGGTTAGGGTTAGGGTTAGGGTTAGGGTTAGGGTTAGGGTTAGGGTTAGGGTTAGGGTTAGGGTTAGGGTTAGGGTTAGGGTTAGGGTTAGGGTTAGGGTTAGGGTTAGGGTTAGGGTTAGGGTTAGGGTTAGGGTTAGGGTTAGGGTTAGGGTTAGGGTTAGGGTTAGGGTTAGGGTTAGGGTTAGGGTTAGGGTTAGGGTTAGGGTTAGGGTTAGGGTTAGGGTTAGGGTTAGGGTTAGGGTTAGGGTTAGGGTTAGGGTTAGGGTTAGGGTTAGGGTTAGGGTTAGGGTTAGGGTTAGGGTTAGGGTTAGGGTTAGGGTTAGGGTTAGGGTTAGGGTTAGGGTTAGGGTTAGGGTTAGGGTTAGGGTTAGGGTTAGGGTTAGGGTTAGGGTTAGGGTTAGGGTTAGGGTTAGGGTTAGGGTTAGGGTTAGGGTTAGGGTTAGGGTTAGGGTTAGGGTTAGGGTTAGGGTTAGGGTTAGGGTTAGGGTTAGGGTTAGGGTTAGGGTTAGGGTTAGGGTTAGGGTTAGGGTTAGGGTTAGGGTTAGGGTTAGGGTTAGGGTTAGGGTTAGGGTTAGGGTTAGGGTTAGGGTTAGGGTTAGGGTTAGGGTTAGGGTTAGGGTTAGGGTTAGGGTTAGGGTTAGGGTTAGGGTTAGGGTTAGGGTTAGGGTTAGGGTTAGGGTTAGGGTTAGGGTTAGGGTTAGGGTTAGGGTTAGGGTTAGGGTTAGGGTTAGGGTTAGGGTTAGGGTTAGGGTTAGGGTTAGGGTTAGGGTTAGGGTTAGGGTTAGGGTTAGGGTTAGGGTTAGGGTTAGGGTTAGGGTTAGGGTTAGGGTTAGGGTTAGGGTTAGGGTTAGGGTTAGGGTTAGGGTTAGGGTTAGGGTTAGGGTTAGGGTTAGGGTTAGGGTTAGGGTTAGGGTTAGGGTTAGGGTTAGGGTTAGGGTTAGGGTTAGGGTTAGGGTTAGGGTTAGGGTTAGGGTTAGGGTTAGGGTTAGGGTTAGGGTTAGGGTTAGGGTTAGGGTTAGGGTTAGGGTTAGGGT
>NW_026515619.1:0-21632 GCF_027406575.1 Nycticebus coucang | reverse complement strand
GCATACTCTCATACTGCAGGATAATATTTAGAAATAAACTTAGCCTACATCAAGCACACAAAGTAAATTCAGTGTGAGTTTAAAATGACATGCTTTTCTTCCAGAGGCTTAAGACGCTTGGACCTCCCTGGGTTACTCACAGAGTTAGGCTCTTTGGAAAATTCCTTAGGCCTTTTCTCTGAAGCAGTACACCCTGTGAAGCCTGAGATCCAAGGGCATGCCGCCCTTCCTCAGATATACGGGCCAGAGGGTTGACATATGTTAACAACATATTGTCACAGGTCTATAGGTAGTCTGCCCTGAAGGAAGGTCACAGTCATTACTTCATACTGAGTAAACTGAGTGAATGCTTGAAGATTAACTCTGTTACCCTATAGTTGTTTTCGTCTTTGTGCCCTGCTTGGAAAACTAGTCACTGTTTAGAGGAAGAGATTTACTACAAAAGTGGTTACATTGATATGATAAATTTCCTTTCAAGTTCAAATTCAGCTTATAGATAATGGATTAGGTGTGTACGTGACTGAAAGAGTATAAAACTAAAACGTGGAATAAAGAACTTTGCTATATGCCATCAAACGGTGTATAGTCTGTTTCTTGAGTTAATAATTACAGGAGCGAGTTTACACCTACAGCAAAGCTGCTGCTCGTTCGCGTCTCGGTTCACGCAACAGAGTTGGGATTTGCCCAGGCACACGGTCCATCACACGGTGGGGACAGTGGAGCTGGACATGGTGGCTCAGGCCTCATCATCCTAGCACTTCCGGGAGGCAGCGGTGGGTGGGAGGATCAAATGAGGCCAGGAGCTCAAGGCCAAGGACAAGCAAAACAGGGGGACCCCTGTCTCTATCCAAAAAAAAAAAAAAACATTTTTTTTTTTTTTACATGTGCCAGGCCTAATAGCGCATGCCTGTAGTCACAGCTACCCAGGAATCAGAGGCGGGAGCATCGCCTCAGCCAGGAGTAGGGTGTGTGTGTGTGGGGGGGCTTATAGTGAGCCAGGGTGACACCACCACACTCTTGTCCAGACAACCGGAGCGATTGGTTTTCTCCAACCTTCACCCAGTGGGTAGATTTCTGTTTGTTTGTTTGTTTGTTTGTTTCAAATCTCTTTGCGCAGCACAGACCCAAGCCACATCAAACCAAATGCCACATCTGGGCTAAGGAATTCACCTTTCACCTTGACAAAAATGAAGGCCTTAGAAATGAATTAGACCACCATGAGGTTCTTTGTAAAAATACAAGGGAGATAGAAGACCAAAGTGGGGCGGGGGTGGGAGGGTGAGAAGAAGGAACTAATTAAGGAGGGAGGGAGGGAAGCAAACAAGTTAGTTAGCTGAAGAAGCCTGAGCATGGATAAATAAACTACGGCATGTGTATACCATGGAATACCATTCAGCTGTAAGGAAAGATGGGACTTTACATTGTCTGTATTCACCTGGATGGATTTGGAGAACATCCTCCCTAAGATCACAAGAATGGAAAAAGCCTAGCTTCCAACATACTCGATACTAATCTGTAACCAGGAGATGAACAACTACATAGCCGCACGACCCACAGGAGAGAAAAGCACAATTAAATTCACAGGGGGGTGGGGGTGGAGAGGAGGGAGTGTGTTTGTGAACCTCTCGCCTAATGGACACAACATAGGGGTATTATGGCACACTGCCTGGGCGGGTGAAGGGCTCAACCACGACTCGATTCGAACTTTACCTAACAAGTGCAAACAGTGTAACCTAATCATTCGTGCCTGATATCAATCTGGACTTTCTTTCTTTCTTTCTTTCTTTTTTTTTTTTTTTTCCTGACACAGAGTGTCAACCTGTCGCCCTGCATAGAGTGCCATGGCGTGGCGTCACAGCTCTGGACGGCCCGGTTTGAACCCGCCACCCTCGGTATACGGGGCCGGCGCCCTAACCAATGAGCAACAGGTGCCACCCTGTTGCTGTTGTTGTCGCAGCAGCAGTTGTCATTGTTGTTTGACATGGCCCAGGCTCGGTTCGAACCCGCCATCCTCGGTGTGCGTGGCCGGCTCCCTACCCACTGAGCTACGGGCGCCACCGTGTATGCCTTCATGGAAAATGCAATTTTTTCTTTTTCGGACACAGAGGATCACTCCAAGTCACCACACCCTTTGACACTGTCCCCACTCTCAGGCTCACGGCAATATCCTTCAGAGGAGCCGTGGCTACTCAGTGTCACCATTTGCCAATCGCGAGCCAGCTGCCTCCCTCACCTGACAGCCCCGTTCGGCCTCCACAGCTCTTCGTCCTCAGGGGCTCTCGGTGGGGTGTGTCCCTGTCTGTCCATCTACCCCCTTTTCAGGGACGGGCAGGCCCAGCGGGTTGAAGTGTGTGGAACAGGGCTGGGGAGTTCCCAAAGGAAGAAAGAGGGTGGGCGGCGGCTGGGCGGGACAGGGAGGGAGAGAAGCCAGAGACCCTCGTGAAACCCGCAGATGAGGGGAGACGAACGGGCCCCCCTCGGTGTGGAGGCTCCCCACCACCACCACCACCACCACCCCACACGCCCCAGGGTGCGGACGGATCCAACCCACTCACAGCCGGCCCTTTAACAGTCGGCCAGGCCACAAAGAGCACAAAAAGGAAGGTTGCCAGCTCCCACAGCCGGGGCAGGGGCGGCTCTCAAAGGGTTGGGGTGGGTTTCCCGACGTAGCGGGGGAAGAGGACTGCCGTTTTATGCCCACGCGCGCCGAGTTACTGGATCGCACTCCCTCCCAGAGGCGCTGCGCCGTCCCTCCCTGCGGGCGGGGGCGGGGTCGCGGCTGAACGGGGGGCGGAGGGGGGAGGCTGCCGGGGCGCGTGCGCAGTCGGTGCCGAAGGGGGCGGGGCGCGGCGAGGGGGAGGTGCGGGGACGCAAGGGGTGGGGGGTGGGGCGCGAGGAAGAGGAAAAAGCGGTCGGGGAAGGGGCTGTGGCTGGGCTCCCCTGGACGGGACGCGTCCATCTGGGTGGCTGGGCTAGGGGTTGTCTCTTCCGTGAGGAGCCCGCCCAGCCCGCGCCACTCCGCAGGCGAACCCCTCAGGGCGAAACCACGGCTGCCCCGGAAGCTCCTCCAGCAAAGGAAAGCGATCACGGTGGCAAAGTTACTGTGAGGCCTACCGGCGCCTCCTCCCGGGAGCAGTACCTCCCCCGCATGCCTCTGCCCCTGGGCCTGTCTTCCCCGACTCCGACCCTGGGGCGGGGCGGGGTGGGGGCAGGGAGACGACCCTAAGGGCCAGACCGGCTGAATGAATGACAGTTTTTCGCCCTCTCGTGAATCTTTCCCTCAGAAGCACCATTTCTGGCATCCGTGAACCAAAATAAAATCTGAAGCCCAAGACTTTAAACTTCAGTCAGTCTCTGGCCGCAAGGGAGAAGGGAAGGGAAGTCAGGCACCCCTCCCTCTGGAGGTCAACTTCGGTTCGCAGTAACACACCCAGTGCTTGACAAGCCTAAGGCCGGGCAGGTGAGACGAAGGCTTAACGCAGGCCCGCAGGCCATCATTGAAATTCACAGAGCACTTGAGTTTGGGGTCAACGTCCGGGGCTTCCTGCTTGTCATTAACAGACATCTTGATCTCATCTGAACACATTCCAAGCTTTTAGATGGAGCTTCATTCCCTTACCCGGAATCAAAGCAGCTTGAAGGCCAGCTGTAACCTATCAGCCCCTCCCTCCTCCTCTTTACAGAGGTCCTGCCTTTGCAGGCCAAACTCACTCGTGTATTGATCGGTGATCCCACACGGACAGATGATTTTGTCTGTCATTCCCGTCTCCCCAAAATGGGCGAAGCCAAGCTGTAACCCAACCGTGGCGAGACCGCTTGCGGGACCCAGAACCAACCTCTCTAAATTATGTATTTATGTATTTATTTATTTATTTATTTATTTTGCAGTTTTTGGCCGGGGCTGGGTTTGAACCCGCCACCTCAGGCATATGGGGCCGGCGCCCTACCCCTTTCAGCCACAGGTGCAGCCCCCTCACTAAATTATTTTACAGAGTTTTGGGGTTCTTTTCCATTGACGAGCCAGGTATTGTCACATCTGTCAGTCCGAGACCTTTTCCTTTTACATTTTGTCTTTTTCATTCACATTTTTGGATGGGATGGTAGAGGTGCTCACGGTCATCTCTGTACACCCCAAACTGGCATAAGGCAGTATTAATATATTTTACACCTGTGACGGTCTAGCACTCACAGCTGTTACCATAACCAGATCTTCCTCTGTTACTTCTAAAGGGCAAACAACCCTTTAAAGAAATGCTTCTGTGGCTCAAAGGAGTAGGGCGGTAGCCCCATATGCCGGACGGAGGTGGTGGGTTCAAACCCAGCCCCGGCCAAAAAATGCTAAAAAAGGGAGGGGCGGGGAGAAGAAAGAAAGAAAACGAACGACAGAAATAGGCTTGGCACCTTGTGGCTCAAGCGGCTAAGGCGCCAGCCACATACACCTGAGCTGGTGGGTTTGAATCCAGCCCGAGCCCACTAAACAACAATGACGGATGCAACCAAAAAATAGCCAGGCGCCTGCGGTCCCAACTACTCGGGAGGCGGAGGCAGGAGAATCGCTTAAGCCCAGGAGTTGGAGGTTGCTGTGAGCTGTGATGCCACGGCACTCTACCCAGGGCAACAGCTTGAGGCTCTGTCTCCAAAAAAAAAAAAAGAAGACAGAAAAAGAAAAAAGAAATGCGTGTACTGAGGAAGCAGGAGTTTGGGGTTGGTGTGGTTTGGTTTGGTTTTAAATCATTTAACTCATCTGAAACCCTCGCTATTTATCATCACCTCCGCCGCCCCCCCCCCCCGCCCCGCCGCCCACAAAGTAGTTGATCTCTGTCAAAGATCTCACATACTTTGTTTATCCCTGAAGGTTTTCTGCTGACTGTATCTAAGATAATGAGCACCATGCATTGTTTTCCACGACTAACAGTCAGCAGAATAGTATATGTCCCTTCTTGTGTGAATGTAGTGGGCCTCACAAAAGCTGATCTTAGGTTTCCACAGTATAGACCAGCGTCCATCATCCCCCCACACGTAGTGTCTTCATAAGCCATCATCGACACCATCGTTGATGTCCACTAGCCCAATCAACGACACAGAGACACACAGATATCACTGCAGACGGAATGATTTAAGGGAAGACTGAGGCTCGCTCGGGCCTACAGCGATTGTACATCTTTATTCACTGTATTATACATCCAAACTCATCAGATAAGAATAATTAAGAATAAAGAACAAAAGCATTAATCGAGACTGCTATAAAAAATTTCTTCTCAGCATAAATGGTGCAAAGCACGTACACGTCATTTCTAATTCTGGAGCCTATAACTTAAAGATAAACTACAAGGACACCAGGCTGTCTGTTTCCATTCACCCACCTCCCTAACAGGTGAAATGAAACTTTTGTGAAATTTGAAGTCAGGGCATGAAGAGCAACAGTTTAGCTCCAGACAGGTGTTAAAATCTCCAGCTATGACTTGGCGGGGACCTCAGGGAAACATTTCTCAAGGCCTTTTCAGCTAGCAGGGAAGAATTAACCCCCGCAGTCTCTGCTGTTTTAGCAAGCAGGGAGGAATTAACCCCCGAGTCTCGCTTATAGCCGAGAATGGAATTTTCCCATCTTAGGTTCTCATACCACAGGGAGCACATATGAGACAAAGCCGCCTTTCTGGGGTGCTGAGGACCGTGCACCTTCACACCATCATCATCATAAATACGGTATGTCCTAGAAAGTTTGGAAACTTGCAAGGAGTAACTTGTGGACGATGCTGACATTGAACGATAGATCTGAAAGTGTGAGGGAGCATCTGACCAGAAAGCACTGCAAGAGGGAGAGAGGTTTTAGTTCTTTTCCTACAGTTTATCTGTCGGTCTCAGGTAATGTTTGTTTCCCTTTGACACGTTATTTTCCTCACAAGCAGTGTTTTAATGCCTCCATATGCCCATAGACTGACCACTACGGAGTGGGGGCTCGGTGACCTTCCATGCCACAGTTGACCCTACTCTCTTGTCTTTCCCAGAAGGGCTTCGGCTGCTCTCTTGAGATGTGAGATTTAGAATCTCAGAGGTGGCACGGTGCAGTGAGAGTGTGTGTGTGTGTGGGTGGGGGGGGAGATGCTAGCTTTATAAGACTCAAGAGTTCAAACCCCAGTGACGTGTACGTTAGCAACGTGAGCTCTGTCGATTCACACCACCCTCGATGAACCCCCATCATCGACTCGTGTTCCCTTTCTTTCCTTTTTGCTTTCTGGACAAGGCCTCACTCTGTTTCCTGGGCTACAGTGCTGTGGCATCACTACAGCTCCCCGCAACCTCAAACCCCTGGCATCAAGAGGTCCTCTCGTGACCAAAGGAAGAGAGTTTGTCCACCCGTCACCGTCGGCCAGATGCAGAGATGGGGATTATGCCCACCGAACTTTATTTGCAAGAAGGCCAGCAATTCTGGAAAGCGGTGAGGTGAGGGTAGCTTCTCAAAGACTGTTCGGCCTCAGGTACAATTCTCATCATTTGTTTTGCTCGAACCCACCATCCTTGGCATAAGGGGCCGGTGCCCTATTCCCTGAGCCACACGTGCCACCCAGAATTTTTTTTTTTTTTTTTTGAGACAGAGTCTCACTTTGCCGCCCTCGGTAGTGTGCTGTGGCGTCACAGCTCACAGCAACCTCTAGCTCTTGGGCTTAGGCGATTCTCTTGCCTCAGCGTCCCCAGGAGCTGGGACTACAGGTGCCCGCCATGACGCCCAGCTATTTTTTTGTTTTGCAGTTTGGCCGGGGCCAGGATCGAACCCGCCACCCTCGGCGGTATGTGGGGCCGGCGCCCTACTCACTGAGCTGCAGGCGCTGCCTAATTCTCCTAAGTTTTAGAATGGGAAGGCCAGGAAACAAACCTAGACAATTGTAACTCGATCTGACAGAAGACGACATCGGAGGTTGTCTTCCCTCCCACCATGCAAAATGCTCACACCACATAAAGGCCATTTTCATTTCATCGAAGAAAACACGGTATGATCCACGTAACTCTTGTCACGACACCTATTGTCTACGTGTGGTGTGACTGACAGTTTCCTCAAAGTCTCCCGGGACCAACACCCTCCTACTCATGGTGAAAGCTTCACTGGAGTATCCCTCGGCAGGGGCAGGAGGAAAGCTAAGCAGACGAGGTCAGCTGTTCTGCTTCAGCTTTGCTTCTCAGACTCCATCTCACAGGCCACGCTTTTCTGGCGTCAGCTCTCACCTAGGCTTCCCAAAGTGCTGGGATGGACTTTTCGTGGGTCACACCGTGGGAGTAAACGCTCTCCAGGGTCAGGCACACGTACCTCTATTTATTCTTTGCACTCTTTGTTCCCAGTGTGTAAGTAGCTGCTACTTGGAACGTAAGCACCTTTGTGTAGGTGGTATACCGGTTTTACCCAAAGGACGGATAGGCTTGCACCTTGGCCACGAGGATAATGGGAATACTAGCTTCAGGGCACAAATAACAAAGTTCTCGTCCGGTTAATAAATAAAAGGGGCCGCATACAAACCTTTTCAAAGTGTGTGTTCATTCTTTAATTTTGTACTTTTTTGGTCAGGTATGAAGAGGCAAGAAAACAAAATCTATGGGCTCAGTGATTTTTGTCTGTTGGTTAGCTAACTTGTTTGTTTTTGTCTTCTCTAAGCCTGTGAGACTATGTAGGAGGATTAAAAAAAAAAAAAAAAACAGAAAAAAAAAATGAATCCGGCGACTAAGCCGGTGCTGGTGGCTGACGTCTATAATCTAGCACTCTGGGAGGCCGAGGTGGGTGGATCGCCCTGAGCTCACAGTTTGGAGACCAGCCGGAGCAAGAGCGAGACCACCCCCACCCCCACCCCACCCCCACCCCCGTCTCTAGAAATAGCCAGGCTTCTGCTGGGCGCCTGTAATCCCAGCAGCTGACGGAGGCTGTGTCAACAGAATGCCGACAGCACGAGTCTGAGGTCTGAGCTATGACTCCACTGCACTCTGCTCAGGGCATAGGGTGGGACTCTGTATCAACAACAACAAAATAGAGAGATGCTTCTAGTCTAACTGAGGACATAAAAAGAAGATACTTTTGCACAGTCGTCTAATGTGTTTGCATTTCTAGCCGTGCTGTTACAAAAGAGTCCAAATAAAGTTAAAAACATGGCAGCGTTGGCAAAGTTAAAAAAAAAAAAAGATAAAAAGCTTACAGTAAGCTGAGGTTGATTTATAACCAAAGAAATAGTTGTTCTTTTTTTGAATTTGAGACAGAGTCTCAAGGTGTCAGAGTGCCATGGCATCCCAGCTCACAGCAACCTCCAACTCTTGGGCTTAAGCGATTCTCTTGCCTCAGCCTCCAGAGTCGCTGGGACTATAGGCGACCTCCACAATGCTCGGCTATTTGGGGGTTGCAGTCTGGCCGGGGCCGGGTTGGAACCCGCCACCCTCGGTCTATGGGGCCGGCGCCCTAACCAATGAGCCACCGGGCACCACCCCAGGTCCTTTGTAATATTTGATTTCTCGAGAGGCAGGAACTATTCCAAATGGCCACTCCGTAGGTTTCGTACACGGCCCGTGACCCTCTCTGACCCAGCCGGACAGGGTGGGGTTGGGTGTTATGTCCCGAGCAAGGAGACATCCCACTAAGTCACCACACCCTTTGACACTGTCCCCACTCTCAGGCTCACGGCAATATCCTTCAGACGAGCCGTGGCTACTCAGTGTCACCATTTGCCAAACGCGAGCCAGCTGCCTCCCTTCCCTGACAGCCCCGTTCGGCCTCCACAGCTCTTCGTCCTCAGGGGCTCTCGGTGGGGTGTGTCCCTGTCTGTCCCCCATCTACCCCCTTTTCAGGGACGGGCAGGCCCAGCCAGCGGGTTGAAGTGTGTGGAACAGGGCTGGGGAGTTCCCAAAGGAAGAAAGAGGGTGGGCGGCGGCTGGGTGGGACAGGGAGGGAGAGAAGCCAGAGGCCCTCGTGAAACCCGCAGACGAGAGGAGACGAACGGGCCCCCTCGGTGGGGAGACTCCCGGCGCGCGCGCGCGCGCACACGCACACGCACGCCCCAGGGCGCGGACGGATCCAACCCACTCACAGCCGGCCCTTTAACAATCGGCCGGGCCACAAAGAGCACAAAAAGGAAGGTTGCCAGCTCCCACGGCAGGGGCCTGTCATCCCAGCCGCTGCTAGCATTCCCATTATCGTCGTGCCCAAAGTGCTTGCCTATCAGCCACCCGTCAGGGGCGGCTCTCAAAGGGTGGGGGTTTCCCGAGGCAGCGGGCGAAGGGGGATTGGCGTTTTTAGTCCGCAGGCGGCGAGTTACTGAATCGCACTGCCTCCCCCAGGGACCGCACCGCTCAGCTGGGCGCCACGTCTCAGCGGTTGGAAAGCCGCAGCCCGCCGGGCGGGGGCGGGGTCGCGGCTGAACGGGGAGAGGCGCGGGAGGCTGCCTGGGCGCGTGCGCGG
Source organism: Nycticebus coucang (assembly GCF_027406575.1). Classification (NCBI taxonomy): domain Eukaryota; kingdom Metazoa; phylum Chordata; class Mammalia; order Primates; family Lorisidae; genus Nycticebus; species Nycticebus coucang. Next base: position 12,205 of record NW_026515619.1, on the reverse strand, counting down.
TCAGTGGCGAAGGGGGCGGGGCGGGGCGAGGGAGAGGGGCGGGGACGTGCGAGCGGCTGGGGAGCGGGGTGGGGGTGGGGGGGTGAGGAGGAGGAGGGGTACTAAGAGGAGGAAGCGGTCGGAGGAGGGGCTGTGGCCAGGCTCCCGGGGGGGGGGGGGGGCGTGCATCTGGGCGGCCGGGCTACGGGTTGTCTCTTCCGTGAGGAGCCCGGCCCCGCCCGCGCCACTCTGCAAGCGAGCCACTCAGGGCAAAACCAAGGCTGGATCGGAAGCTCCTCCAGCGAAGCGATCGATCGCGGTGCCAAAGTTACTGTGAGGCCTACGGGCGGGCGCCTCCTCCCGGGAGCAGCACCTCCCCCGCGTGCCTCTTTCCCGGGCCTGTCTTCCCCGGCTCCGGCCCTAGGGCAGGGGAGGGGAGGGGGCAAGGAGACGACCCTAGGGGCCGGACCGGCTGAACGACAGCTCTTCGCCCTCTCGTGAATCTTTCCCTCAGAAGCACCATTTCTGGCGTCCGTGAACCAAAATAAAATCTGAAGCCCAAGACTTTAAACTTCAGTCAGTCTCTGGCCGCAAGGGAGAAGGGAAGGGAAGTCAGGCACCCCTCCCTCTGGAGGTCATCTTCGGTTCACAGTAACACACCCAGTGCTTGACAAGCCTAAGGCCGGGCAGGTGAGACGAAGGCTTAACGCAGGCCCGCAGGCCATCATTGAAATTCACAGAGCACTTGAGTTTGGGGTCAACCTCCAGGGCTTCCTGCTTGTCATTAACAGACATCTTGATCTCAACTGAACACATTCCAAGCTTTTAGATGGAGCTTCATTCCCTTACCCGGAATCAGAGCAGCTTGAAGGCCAGCTGTAACCTGTCAGCCCCGTCCCTCCTCCCCTTTACAGAGGTCCTGCCTTTGCAGGACCAAACTCACTCGTGTATCGATCGGCGATCCCACACGGACAGATGATTTTGTCTGTCATTCCCGTCTCCCCAAAATGGGCGAAGCCAAGCTGTAACCCAACCGTGGCGGGACCAGTTGCGGGACTCAGGACCAACCTCTCTAAATCATTTTCCAGAGTTTTGGGGTTCTTTTCCATTGACGAGTCAGTTATTGACACATCCGTCTGTCCGAGAGCTTTTCCTTTTACACTTTGTCTTTTTCATCCACATTTTCAGATGCGATGGTGGTGGTGCTCACGGTCATCTCTGTACAGTCCGAACTGGCATAAGCCAGAGTTAATATATTTTACACCTGTGACGGGCTAGCACTCACTGCTGTTCTCATAAGCAGGCCTCCCAGTATTACTTTTTAAAGGTGCTTTGACTTTCCACCTAAAGGGCGCACAACCCTTCAAAGAAATGCTTCGACTGAGGAACCAGGAGTTTTGGTTTGGTGTGTTTTGGTTTGGTTTTAAATCATGTATCTGATCTTCAACCCTCACTATTTATCATCTCCCCCCCCGCCCCCCCAAAAGTTGATCTCCACCGAAGATCTCGCATAGTTTGTTTATCCACGAAGGTTTCCTGCTGACTGTATCTAAGATGATGAGCACCATGCATTGTTCTCCAAGACAAAAATTGTACACCTCAGTATTAGTATATGTCCCTTCTTGTGCGAATGTAGTGGGCCTCACAAAAGCTGATCTTAGGTTTCCACAGTATAGACCAGAGTCCGTCCCCTTCCCCCCACCACCCACCCCCGTAGTAGTGTCTTCATAAAGCATCATCGCCACCGCCATCATCATCATAAATACGATATGTCTCAGAAAGTTTGGAAACTTGCGAGGAGTAACTTGTGGACGATGCTGACATTGAACGATAGATCTGAAAGCGTGAGGGAGCATCAGACCAGAAAGCACTGCAAGAGGGAGAGAGGTTTTAGTTCTTTTCCTACAGTTTATCTGTCTGTCTCAGGTAATGTTTGTTTCCCTTTGACACGTTATTTTCCTCACAAGCAGTGTTTTAATGCCTCCATATGCCCATAGACTGACTACAGAGTGGGGGCTCGGTGACCTTCCATGCCTCAGTTGACTCTACTCTCTTGTCTTTCCCAGAAGGGCCTCGGCTGCTCTCTTGAGATGTGAGATTTAGGATCTCAGAGGTGGCACGGTGCGGTGTGTGCGGGCGGGGAGATGCTAGCTTTATAAGACTCAGAGTTCAAACCCCAGTGAGTGTACGTTAGCAACGTTAGCTCTGTCGATTCGCGTCACCCTCGCTGAACCCCATCATTGACTTGTGTTCCCTTTCTTTCCTTTTTGCTTTCTGGAGAAGGCCTCACTCTCTTTCCCGGGCTACAGTGCTGTGGCCTCACCATAGCTCCCCGCAACCTCAAACCCCTGTCCTCAAGAGGTCCTCTCGTGACCAAAGGAAGACAGTTTGTCCACCCGTCACCGTCGGCCAGATGCAGAGATGGGGACTAGGCCCACCGAACTTTATTTGCAAGAAGGCCAGCAATTCTGGAGAGCAGTGAGGCGAGAGTAGCTTGTCAAAGACTGTTTGGCCTCAGGTACAACTCTCATAATTTCTTTTGTTGTTGTTGTTGTTGTTGTTGTTATTGTTGTTATTGCTGCTGCTGCTGCTGCTGCTGCTGCTGCTGCTGCTGCTGCAGTTTTTGGCCAGGGCAGGGCTCAGACCTGGTTTGGCATATGGGGACAGTGTCCTACTCCTTGAGCCACAGGTGCCACTCATCATTTTTTTTTTTTTTTTTTTTTTTTTGGTGACAGAGTCTCACTTTGTCGCCCTCGGTAGAGTGCCGTGGTGGCACAGCTCACAGCAACCTCAAGCTCTTGGGCTTAGGTGATTATCTTGCCTCAGCCTCCCCAGGAGGTGGGACTACAGGCCCCCCTGCCACAATGCCTGGCTATTGTTTTGTTTTGCAGTTTGGCCGGGGCCGGGTTTGAAGCCGCCACACTCAGTATGTGGGGCCGGCTCCCTACTCGCTGAGCCACAGATGCCGCCCAATTCTCCTAAATTTTAGAATGGGAAGGCCAGGAAGCAAACCTAGAAAATTATAACTCGATCTGACAGAAGACGACATCGAGGTCGTCTTCCCTCTCACCATGCAAAATGCTCACACCACATAAAGGTCATTTTCATTTCATCGAAGAAAACACGGTATGATCCACGTAACTCTTGTCACGACACCTATTGTCTACGTGTGGTGTGACTGACCGTTTCCTCAAAGTCTCCCGGGACCAACACCCTCCTACTCATGGTGAAAGCTTCACTGGAGTATCCCTCGGCAGGGGCAGGAGGAAAGCTAAGCAGACGAGGTCAGCTGTTCTGCTTCAGCTTTGCTTCTCAGACTCCATCTCACAGGCCACGCTTTTCTGGCGTCAGCTCTCACCTAGGCTTCCCAAAGTGCTGGGATGGACTTTTCGTGGGTCACACCGTGGGAGTAAACGCTCTCCAGGGTCAGGCACACGTACCTCTATTTATTGTTTGAACTCTTTGTTCCCAGTGTGTAAGTAGCTGCTACTTGGAAGGTGAACACCTCTGTGTAGGTGGTAAACTGGCTTTACCCTACGGACCGATAGGCAAGCACTTTGGCCACGAGGATAATGGGAATACTAGCTTTAGGGCACAATTAACAAAGCTCTCGTCCGGTTAATAAAATAAAAGGGGCCGCATACAAACCTTTTCAAAGTGTGTGTCCATTCTTTAGTTTTGTACGTTGCTCAGTTATGAAGAGGCAAGAGAACACAAACTCTCAGTTTTAGGGATAGCCTATGGGCTCAGTCAGTTTTTGTTTGTTAGTTAGCTAACTTGTTTGTTTTTGTCTTCTCTAAGCCTATCTATGAGACTATGTAGGAGGAAAAAAAAAAAAAATCCTGGGATTAGGCCAGCAGTGGCTCACGCCTGTAATCCTAGCACTCTGGGAGGCCAAGGTGGGTGGATTTCCTCACAGATTCCTCACAGACCAGCCTGAGCAAGAACGAGACCCCCGTCTCTAAAGTTAACCAGGCGCCTGTAATCCCAGCGGCTGCCAGAGGCTGAGGCAGCGGGATGCCCACAGCCCCGAGTCTGAGGTCGCAGTGAGCTGTGACTCCATCGCACTCTGCTCAGGGCATAGGGTGGAACTCTGTGTCAACAGCAACAACAACAACAAAAATAGGGAGATGCTTCTAGAGTAACTGAGGACATAAAAAGAAGAAGATACTTTCCCACAGTTGTGTAATGTGTTTGTGTATCTAGCTGTGGTGTTACAAAAGAGTAAAAAAAAAAAGTTAAAAACACGGAAGAGCTGGTAAAGTCAAAAAGAAAAAAGAAAAAAGTAAGCTAAGATTAAGTTTTATATAACCAAAGAACTAGTTCTTCCGCGCCCCCCTTCCCCCACCCCCATCTCCCTCAGTCAGTAGAGTGCCGTGGCATCACAGCTCACAGCAACCTCCAGCTCTTGGGCTAGGGTGATTCTCTTGCCTCGGCCTTCCGAGTACCTGGGACTACAGGCACCAGGCTATTTTTGTTGCAGTTGAGACTGCTGTTTGGGCTGGCCGGGGCCGGGTTCGAACCCATCACCCTCGGTATATGGGGCCGGCACCCTACCCACTGAGCCGCAGGTGCCGTCCAAGCCTTCCTTCTTTTATTATGGATGAGCTGTGGTGTTAGGGCAGAAGCCCATCCACACCCACACTCCCGTTTATTCCTCTTTCTTTCTTTCTTTCTTTCTTTCTTTCTTTCTTTCTTTCTTTCTTTCTTTCTTTCTTTCTTTCTCCCCCCCCCCCAGGTTGATAAATGTGGATCTGATGTGGGCAGTTTCTATGGCTTGGTTTTCATCATGCAGAGGGAGCAGGAAATAACTAAGCTTCCTACACATCGGAATGGAAGGTTGTCTACTATTTGCTTCCATACCATTCCAATAATCAGGCACTACTGGTGGGCACATGTCCCAGCTTTTGGGTGAGCCACTTTCCATGCTGCCAAGTCAGCGTGGGGCCTCCTCCTTCTGTAGAGTACTTTAAACATGTTCATTTGTGTTGCGTGAACCGAGACGCGAACGAGCAGCAGCTTTGCTGTAGGTGTAAACTCGCTCCTGTAATTATTAAGTCAAGAAACAGACTATACACCGTGGGATGGTGTAGGATACAGCAAAGCTGCTGCTCGTTCGCGTCTCGGGTCACGCAACATATTGGCGTAGTTGGCAGGATCAGGGGATCGCGAAGGAGCAGTAAGACTTTCTGGACACCGGGTTGGAGGACGGCCGCCTCCACCAGGACGCCTCGGAGAGATCTTCGCTGAAGCCGTTTGAGGTAAGCTTGAGAACCCTGTAACTGGGACGGTGCAATTGCCACGCAGAGTACGTGGGACGTGTCCAGCATAACAAGAAACATGGGAGGGAATAATATGAGTCTTCAGCTCTCTTCTTCTTTGGAGGACCAATCTATTGCCGTTTTAAAAACTCTGATTTCTGCCACTAAAATTCCGGTAAAAACCAGTAACCCGAGGGAACTTTTCCGTGTGGTTGTTAAGCATTGCCGCTGGTTGACACCGGACCGGAAAGTCCAGCTTAATTTAAAAGTCTGGAAGAAAGTGGGTCAGGCTCTGCGTCGTGCCCACCAAGAAGGCAATTTTATAAGTAGGGTAATATGGGTAAAATATCAGCTGTTTCAGACATGTTCTGAGCAAGATTCTGAGACTGAGGATATTGGCGCTGACGAGTGGCCACCCCCGCCTCCTTTGTCCGAGCTGGGTCAGTAAGACCAGCCAGAACAGGTTGCGGAATATCTCAGAATAGGAACATGTGTATGATATGCCACATTCCCATTCTAAATCCCAATCTACGAAGCCTCAAAAGTAATATGTGGGTGGGGTGACTTAAAAAGTCTCGAAAGTGATGTAGAGACCTGTCCAGAATTAGTGCAAATGGCTGATGAATCAGCTCAAAAAGAGTCTGAGTTTGAGCACCTTAAAAAGGTTATGGCTGAAAATTTTCATACAGTGAATCAAAGAATTGCCTTCTTAGAAAAGAAGGGAGCTGCCATACTCTCCTCTAGAGCAAGCTCTAAAGCAGGTTCTTGTAAAGATGTGCTTCCGCCTTACAAGCCTCTAACTCCGTCTGCACCAGCAGGTCCTATAGGCTGGAGGGAAGGCCCCTTCTATCCTGTGTGGCCTAATCCTCCAGATACACGCTTCACAGCACGGCATCACTTTCCTTTAGATATTTCTGAATTGGCTATATCTAATGAAAACTCAGTTCAAATTTCAGAATCAGGTAATAATAAAGAAATTCATATTGCACAAATCATATTTTTATTCCTGCTAACCGGGAAACTTTAGCTCGTACTACCTTGAGCCCTGGTCATTTTTTACAATTCAAGGCTTGGTGGCTGGAACAGGCAACTTTGCAAAACCGAGCTCAGGGAACTCCAGTGAACTCTTTAATGGGTACTGGCCCCGCGGCTGACATTCACCAACAGCTGCAATTAACACAAGATTTATTAATGCAGGTTAAAGATGTTTGTATTAGAGCTTGGCAAAGACTAGAGGAAAAAGATGGGGTTAAACGATTTTTTACAAAAATCATGCAAGCAAACAATGAACCATACTCTGAATCTGTAGCTAGACTTCAGACAGCAATTGACAGGTCTGTTCCTGGAGAACAGGCCAGACAGATGCTTCTATTACAATTAGCATTTGAGAATGCCGATTCAGATTGTAAGTTAGCCCTGACCCCCGTCAAGAATCAGGACAGTGTTTCCATTGAACAATATCTGCGCACTTGTAGGGATATTGGTTCTGGAGCATTTCAGGCAAAGCTTAATGCTGCCGCCTTGGCGGAGGCACTTAATGGGACTAAAAGGAAGGCAAAATGTTTTAATTGTGGAAAAATAGGGCATCTGCGTTCTGAATGTCACAAGGCTGAAATTGAGAGTACTTCAGCTGCGGTAACTCAGAATGTTAAGCTGCCAGCACCTGGCCTATGCCGCCGCTGTGGAAAAGGTAAACATGGGACTAATGACTGTAGATCTGTTAGAGATAAAGACGGCAAACTCCTACCGCCCAAAGTAGAATTTATTCCGGCTCAGGAATCAAAAAATGGGATATCAGGCCCAGCTCGGGGCCTGAAAACAAATTCTAGCAATGAAGGTCCATTTCCAGTGGACAATGGGGTAACACACGCACAGGCGAATCAGAACAATTCATTGAAATAGAGCCTGTAAAATTACATGTTCAACATCTCTTTCATGCGACTCAAGGAAGTGCAGCATTAGACATACCAATACTCTATGAGGAAGAAATCTTAGCTGGACAAAAACCTAGAAAACTTCAGACTGGAATATATGGCCCTATTCCACCAGACTCTGTGGGACTTATTTTGGGTAGAAGCAGTTTAACAATGGAAGGTTTGAACATACATCCTGGAGTTATTGATTCTGATTTTCAAGGGGAAATCATGCTTATGGCTTCTTCTATTCAAAATATAAAATTAAAAGCTGGTCAAAGACGTGCACAAATTTTAATACTGCCCTATCCTAAAGGACAGGCCACTCCCGTAAAGCGGGAAGGTGCCTTTGGCAGCACAGGAAAACAGGTTTTTTTGTCATACTTTCCTTAATGACTCTAGACCTCAGCGTACAGTAACTTTTGCTGACAAAATAACAATTACTGGACTGGTAGATTCAGAAGCCGATGTTTCGATAATTGCTTCCTACATGTGGCCTAAAGGCTGGCCGAAAAAGAAAATCGAGGCTACTTTTGTTGGTATGGGAACTTTAACGGATATTGAACAAAGTAGAAATATTTTAAACTGCTCTGGCCCCGAGGGTCAGAAAGCTCAACTACGCCCTTATGTGGCTCCTATTGCATTATCTATTTGGGGCAGAGATCTTTTACAACAGTGGAGAGCTATGATTACTATTCCAACTATTTCCAAACCAGCCAAGACTAGAATGATGAATATGGGTTATAATCCCATCGACCCCACTCCTACTTTAAAGCCTGAAATTGTAAGAATGGGAAATGACAAAACTGGACTAGGCTTGCCTGCTCTTCATGAGGGTTTTATATAGAGGCTCCTGTTCAGCGCTTCACCCTGCCGTTAAAATGGTGAACAGATAAACCGATATGGGTTGAACAGTGGCCGCTCCCTTATGAAAAATTAGAGGCGCTTCATAATATAGTTCAAGACCAGTTAAAAGCAGGTCATATAATGCCCAGTACCAGTCAATGGAACAGCCCGGTATTTCTAGTAAAAAAGAGATCTGGGAAATGGAGTATGGTGACAGATTTAAGACGAACCAATGCAATTATTTCTCCGATGGGAAACTCCCAATCTGGAATACCTAACCCATCTCTAATTCCTAAAACTTATTCTATCATCATAATTGATTTAAAAGACTGTTTCTTTACCATTCCCCTTCATCCTGAAGATGCCGAAAGATTTGCTTTCACTGTTCCTGCCTTGAACTCAGAAAAACCTGCAAGACGCTTCCATTGGAAGGTCCTTCCTCAAGGCATGTTGGATAGCCCCACCTTATGTCAACTTTTTGTAAATCAGCCTTTAGAGATGGTAAGGACACTTTTCCCGGAGGGTATGTGCTTACATTATATGGATGATATCTTAGTAGCACACCCTGATAAGGAAAAGTTACAACGGATGTTTGCAACTGTAAAGAAGAACTGCCAGCAGTTTGGACTTGTAATTTCTGAGGACAAAATACGCTATACAGATCCATGGGAATATTTAGGATATAAAATAACTAGACAAAAAATAATTCCACAAAAAGTAACTATGAGAAGGGATACTTTAAAAACTCTGAATGATTTTCAAAAACTATTAGGAGATATAAATTGGATTAGACCTAGTTTAGGAATTCCCACATGTGCTCTAAAAAATTTGTTTGCAACTTCAGAAGGACCAGCTGATTTAAAAAGCCCTAGAGTATTAACGGCTGAGGCAGAAAAAGAATTACAGTGGATAGAACAGCCTATCCATCAATCTCAGATAGATAGAATTGATGAAGTCGGTCATTTTTATTTCTATGTGTTTCCTTCCAATCATTCTCCTACCGGACTGTCAACACAAGAAAATAATTTTATAGAATGGTGTTTTCTACCTAACGAGACAGTTAAGAAAATGGAGACATATATATACAAAATAGCCGCAATAATTTTAAAAGGACGTCAAAGATTTAGACAATTAATTGGTAAACACCCAGAAAAAATATTTGTGCCTCTTACTAATTCTCAAATTAATAATTTATTTATCTTCAACATTGAATGGCAAATCGCTCTTTCAGATTACCTAGGAATTATAGATAACCATTATACTAAGGATAAAAGAATTCAATTTCTTAAAAAAACCAATTGGATATGACCAAAAGTTATTAGAGAACATCCGTTAGATAACGCTCTCACTTTTTATACTGATGCTAACAAGAAAGGCATTGCAGGATATATAGGAGAAAAAATACAAAAGGTCGAACAGTCTCCTTATCAATCTGTTCAGAAAGCTGAATTATTTGCTATACTGATGCTACTAAGTGATTATCCAGATCAAGAGATAAATATTATTAGTGACTCAATCTTTTGTACAATTGTAGTACAAAACATTGAGACTGTTACTTTCACTGAAAATAATTCAGAATTAAATTCGTTGTTTCACAAATTACAAAAGTTAGTAAGAGCCAGAGTAAAAGGTATTTATATTACACATATTAGAGCCCATACAGGATTACCCCCCGCCCGGACCTTTATCAGAAGGCAATCATATGGTAGATCGATTAATAGGGTCAGTACTTACTGCCCAACAAGAACATAATATTCATCATTCTAATGCAAGATCATTAAAACAGAGACATGGCATCAGTTGGCACTCTGCCAGAGCCATAGTCCGATCTTGCCCCACTTGCCAACCTTCAGTAGCACCTCCTTTACTCAAGGGAGTTAATCCTAGAGGATCGAAATCTAATGGCAAATGGATGTGACTCCAATTCCAGAATTTAGTAAGACAAAATATATACATCATACTGTGGATACTTATTCTCATTTTTCATGGGCAACAGCATTATCATGGGAAAAAGCAGATGCTGTTATTACACATCTATTAGAATGCTTTGCTATTATGGGCAAACCTGAAACTATAAAAACAGATAATGGATCAGCATATATTTCAAATAAATGCAGAGAATTTTTTAATCTCCATCAAATGAATCACTTACCAGGTATTCCTCAAAATAGCCAGGGTCAGGCTATAATTGAAAGACAGAATAGAACATTAAAAGATATGCTCAAAAGACAGAAGGGGGAAGGGCAGTACACCACCCCAAAAAACAGATTATCTTCAGCACTATTTACTTTAAATTTTTTAAATTTGAATGATGAAAATGAAACTCCAGCATTTAAGCACTGGAGTGTGGTCACACCCTCATCTATTATAAGGACAACATCAATAATCTGTGGATCCCTGCCACTGTGGTAAAATGGGGAAGAGGATTTGCTTATATTTCCACAGGAGACCGTAACTTTTGGGTTCCAGATAAAAATATTAAACTCAGAAGAGTTACCCATGAAGAAACAACGACAGAGAAACCGGATGAAAATTCGAGTGGACAAATTAGCCACGAGATTCCAGCGTCTAACCTTGACCCACAAGAATGGAAAGAAGAGAAAGATGACATCAGAACACCCAGAAATGGTGACCATGCAACAAATGCGGAAACTGAGGAAAGCCGCTGTGACAATTATATGCAGACAAAAGCGTAAGTTAACACCTGTAAATATTTTTTTTAGCAATGTTTGCTTTCCTTATGTCAACTGTAGAAGGAAAGGAATTTCATTATTGGACATATGTCCCTAATCCACCGCTGCTGCGAGGAGTTAGTTGGACAGAACCCACAGTCCCCGTATTTACAAATGAATCTGTCTGGCTCCCAGGACCCTTTAATACCCGAGGACCATTTAAACCTGAAGAAGAGGGAATGAAGCTTGTTAATTATACTTCTGGGGTCACCGGTCCTCCTATTTGCTTTGGTCAACAATACCAGTGTTTAAATATATCTGTACAGTACTGGCTAAGTCATTATGACCGGCCAGCTTCTGGGAATGATGTCAAACGTGAGATGTTTATGCTCAGTGCTAATTCCATCTCTCGTTTTATCCCGGGTTTTACTTTTTACTCCTATAGATGTGGAAGCTCCTCCTTGTAAGGAGCACAGTTTTACATTACAAAGGGAATGGGTGCATTGGACTCCCTGTAAAGGAAATCAAACTTTTTTCCTAACTAATACTTCTACAGGTCCTGTAATGGACCGGAGTCCAAAGGCAACTTTACTGGACAGCAATGAGAGACCTATTAACATTGAGTTGCCAAGAGATGAGTTTACCTATCTTACAAGTAAAAATAAAATCAGTATTAATATGACAACACCTATGAGTTGGACAGATGTTGGGTTTGCACCCCCCGCACCTGGAATTTATGGCTTTCCTAAACAAAATCGTTTGTGGAAAGTAGCAGCAGCTCTAAAACCTATGAAGGGTTGGACTGGTGGATTGTTTTATCATCAAACCACCACATCTCATACTTATGGTATGGAATTTACTGTTCATGATGAAAGATACATTCAAGCTTGTGTTCGGTTACCCTTTGTGTGGCTTAAAGGCAACATAAAATGGAATGAAAAAACAGGAGAATTATTTTGTCCTGTGTGTCAACTGTTTACTTGTATTAATAGTTCTCTAAGTTTTAATCCTCAAAAGGAACAGCTGTATGTGTTGAGAGCCAGGACAGGTGTGTGGATGGCAGTGAATTTGACCAGACCGTGGCAAGGATCTCCTGCCCTGACAGTTCTTCAACTTCTGGCTGATCGAGTTGTGAGAAGAACGAAGAAATTTATTAGACTTTTGATGGCTAATTGGCATAAAGACTCTGAACAATTATGGACTGCTCAGAAACAAATCGACACTGAGTTATATAATGAAATTGCTGACTTAGAACAAGCTGTTGTTATGTTAGGGGATGAATCAGTGAGCTTAAAGAAACAAATGAAGTTGAAATGTGATTGGAATATAACTACTTTTTGTATAACCCCTGTTAAATATAACGAGAGTAAATTTCCTTGGGAGATTGTTAAAAAGCATTTGTTAAACCATGATAATTTGACTGAGGAAATTGTAAATTTACAACATGAGATATATTCCACTTTTGAAAATAAGTTACAAAGGATAGATGGCGATCAGATTTTACAAGGCATAGCTGATGGAATTGAACGAATGA
>NW_026515618.1:0-1402 GCF_027406575.1 Nycticebus coucang | reverse complement strand
ACTCGGGAATTTGCTACATCCAATAATTATTTCCCATCAAGAACACAACACACAGTTGCTCTGCAGAGACGAATAAGATCCTGTCTTGTTAGCACAATTCTACTTTTTGTTATTTTTTTTTGTTTTTCTGTTTTTTTTTCTTTTTGTTATGGAATCATTGCTCTGTATATTAATGTGATCATGGGGCACCATACACTAGTTTCACAGAGCTTTTGACAAATTTTCATCACACTGGTTAACATAGCCTACCTGGCATTTTCTTAGTTATTGTGCTAAGACATTTACATTCCACATTTACTAAGTTTCACATATACCCTTGTAAGATGCACTGCAGGTGTAATCCCACCAATTCCCCTCCCTCTGCACAACGCACCCTCCCTCCCCTCCTTTTTCCCTTCCCCCCCATTCTTAGGCTGTAACTGGGTTATAGCTTTCATGTGAAAGCCATAAATAACTTTCATAGTGGGGCTGAGTACATTGGATACTTTTTCTTCCATTCTTGAGATACTTTACTAAGAAGAATATGTTCCAGCTCCATCCATGTAAACATGAAAGAGGTAAAGTCTCCATCTTTCTTTAAGGCTGCATAATATTCCATGGTGTACATATACCACAATTTATTAATGGATTCTTAGATCGATAGGCACTTGGGCATTTTCCATGATTTTCCAATTATGAATAGGGCTACAATAAACATTCTGGTACAAATATCTTTGTTATGATGTGATTTTTGGTCTTCTGGGTATACACCTAGTAGAGGAATTATAGGATTGAACGGCAGATCTATTTTTAGATCTCTAAGTGTCCTCCATATATCTTTCCAAAAGGAATGTATTAATTTGCATTCCCACTAGCAGTGTAGAAGTGTTCCCTTTTCTCCACATCCACACCAACATCTCTGATCTTGGGATTTTGTGATAATAGGCTAATCTTACTAGAGTTAGATGATATCTCAAAGTAGTTTGGATTTGCATTGCTCTGATAATTGTAGATGATAAGAATTTTTTCATGTTTGTAGGCCGTGCACCTGTCTTCTTCAGAGAAGTTTCTCTTCAAATCCCTTGCACAGCCTGTGATCTGATCACTTGTTCTTTTCTTGCTTATATGTTTGAGTTCTCTATGAATTCTTGTTATTAAACCTTTGTCAGAGACATAAGCTGCAAATATCTTCTCCCATTCTCAGGGCGGTCTGCTTGGTTTACTGTGTTCTTGGCTGTGCAGAAGCTTTTCAGTTTGATCAGGTCTCAGTAGTGTATTTATGAAGCTGCTTTAATTATCCAGGGGGTCCTCCTCATAAAATACTCAGCCAGACCGATTTCTTCAAGGGTTTTCCCTACACTCTCTTCTAGTATTTTTATAGTTTCATGTCTTAAGTTTAGATCCTTAATACAGTGAGAGTCAA
>NW_026515617.1:0-48224 GCF_027406575.1 Nycticebus coucang | reverse complement strand
AAAGCAAAGGCAAGACAACATCTCTACTGAAAGTAGACAGAACCTAATCAGCCATAATAGGGTATGCCTGACATCCCATGTACTCAAGAGGATCTCTTAAGTCTAAGAGTTTGAGGTTGTTATGAATTATGACGACATCGCAGCACTCTACCCAGGGCAGAGTGAGACTTTGTCTCAAAACACACACACAAAGAAACAAAATGCACCATGTAGGGCAAAAAGTAAAAGAAAATTGTTTATCTGTTTTGAGACAAGTCTAACTTTTCTGTCTTCCATATAGTACAGTGGTGTCATAGCTCATGGCAAACCTCAAACTCTTGGGCTCAAGTGAGTCTCTTGCTTCAGCCTCCCAAGTAGTTAGGAACACAGGCACGCACCCCAAGGTCCAGCTTTATTTAGTCTGGCTCAGTCTCAGGCTGTTCTTCAACCTTTGAGTTCAAGCAATCCAATCCCTTGGGATCCCAAGTGCTAGGATTCCAGGCATGAGCCACTGCCCCCGGCCCACAATTTTTTATAATTTTGTAATAAAAAGATGCCAAAATTCTTAAAAATACTTACTATATTTATTTATTTTTCTCTCGATTATAATTTAACATAAATGAGATACGTAAGGTTGACTTTTTTTTGAATATCTCCATTGCGAGGTCGAATTTCCACAGGCATACTCTTAATCTCCCTGCAAGGATTCTAGCTGTGATCAATTCTAATTTTTGAAACTACTCATTGCAGAAAAACTTGCTTCACACAAATATCACATTGAGAATGGAAGAGATATTTCCCTTGATTTTGTGGTATTATTTCAAAGTTTATCCTTGAGAGATAAACAAAAGTTGGCAATATCTGTTGTTGAATATTTTAATTGCAATTACCTGTCATTTCATATTTGTGTCAACTCTTCCTCTTTTGTAATATTTAAATTTGCTGACACACACACACACACACATACACACACAAAGGAAAGGGATTTCTCACTTGATCCAGAGATAGTATGTCAAAAACAGTTGCAGAAATTTTTTATTTTTCAAAATTTGTGTACAATAAATCTAAAGTTTGTAAAATGTGTGCAATCATAGTTTTATCCAGCTTACAACTATTCCCTAGCTCAAACATTTTAATTGCTTTTTCTCTTTTAATCCTCCCCTTTCCAGAGCAATAACTTTTCTCTGGAAGCATTGATTTTAATTGTAGATGTGATAATATTTTCATGATTTCTGGCAGAATCCTATTTAGAGTATTCCAATACCGATATAAATCTACAAGATCTGCTGCAACTCTATTACAGCAAAACTCATCACGAAGAAACCCACGTAATGTAGAATGTAACTTTTATATAAAAGTTGACACTTCCTTTAATTCATGAAATCTTGATCGAATTTTAAAAATTTCCTATTCCTATACTCTACTGTTTTAACAATTACACAGCAGGCTGGTAAAATAATAGATTCTGCAATAGTATGATATTTCATTTTTCCAGATACGATTTTTGCAACTGAGTAACTGCCTTCTTGTGCTTTAGCTAATCTCATCGCATATTTGGTCCATATATTTGCTTGTTTAGTATTACTAAGTGCAAGTCATTTGAAATTTTTCATCAGCTTTTCAGACCAGTGGGAATGTCTCAGTTGTAAATGTCTCTTTAATCTCCTAGGAACCAGAGATTAATATACTAATGTTAATGTTTCCCCACAAATTATGCACGTGGACACTGTGGACTTCCTTTACTGTATCCGAAACCAAAGATTAAATATTTTTCATTATTTTGACAACAATTGTTTTTTTTTTTTTTTTGTAGAGACAGAGTCTCACTTTATGGCCCTCGGTAGAGTGCCGTGGCCTCACACAGCTCACAGCAACCTCCAACTCCTGGGCTTAAGCGATTCTCTTGCCTCAGCCTCCCAAGTAGCTGGGACTACAGGCGTCCGCCACGACGCCCAGCTATTTTTTTTTTTTTTTGGTTGCAGTTTGGCCAGGGCCGGGTTTGAACCCGTCACCCTTGGTATATGGGGCCGGCGCCCTACCGACTGAGCCATAGGCGCCGCCCAGACAACAATTGTTTTTAATTTAGTCACTCGGGTACTGGATGAAACAGTATTTAATACACTAGTGCCATCTTCTAATTTTTGTTTCTTTCCTCCAAACTTGTCCCTTTTAATTGAACACTATGTAATAAAAATAAAAAATGCCAAATCCAAAATAGTAAAAATAAGGAAATAAAACTCATACTTTAAAAAAATATACAGGAGGGCGGCGCCTGTGGCTCAGTGAGTAGGGCGCCGGCCCCATATGCCGAGGATGGCTAGTTCGGACCCAGCCCCGGCCAAACTGCAACAGAAAAATAGCCGGGCGTTGTGGCGGGCGCCTGTAGTCCCAGCTGCTCGGGAGGCTGAGGCAAGAGAATTGCGTAAGCCCAAGTGTTAGAGGTTGCTGTGAGCCATGTGATGCCATGGAACTCTACCCGAGGGTGGTACAGTGAGACTCCGTCTCTACAAAAAAAAAAAAAAAAATACAGGAATGAATTAAACAAACTTGACAATTTTTCAAAACTAGGATTTGCAAAGTAATCGTGTCCAACTACTTCACAATTTCAGATCTAGACAGAACTACACAACATTTTCATGTTCAAAGCAAGCTACACGGTCTTACTACTTCAGGCACAGTGAGGATTTGCTGCATAACATGGCTTCATTCACTTTGGATGATTTTGACATATATTGATGTTCACTGGCAAATTCTTGTTAAATTGCATCATCTATGGATGACTCTCAAAACTTTGTTATTGAAGGCTCTTCCGCACACAGTTTCACAATAAGAGTGTGTACATTTATTAGAACAACAAAACATTTGTTATAACAATGTTATACATATATAATTACTTTAAAGAGGTTTAAATGTTGATATGCATACCTACTGTGCTCTGAATATCTTTCAAAAATATTCTAATTAATGATATATAAAAATTTTCACTGGAGTTAGATGGTATCTCAAAGTAGTTTTGATTTGCATTTCTCTGATGATTAAAGATGATGAGCATTTTTTCATATGTCTGAAGGCCGCGTGCCTGTCTTCTTCAGAGAAGTTTCTCTTCAAATCCCTTGCCCAGCCTGCGATGGGATCCCTTGTTCTATTCTTGCTAATGCGTTTGAGTTCTCTGTGGATTCTGGTTATTAAACCTTTGTCAGAGACATAACCTGCAAATATCTTCTCCCATTCTGAGGGCTGTTTGCTTACTTTACTTACTGTGTTCTTGGCTGTGCAGAAGTTTTTAGTTTGATCAAGTCCCAGTAGTGTATTTTTGAAGCTGCTTCAATTGCCCGGGGGGGAATATTATGCAGCCTTAAAGAAAGATGGAGACTTTACCTCTTTCATGTTTACATGGATGGAGCTGGAACATATTCTTCTTAGTAAAGTATCTCAAGAATGGAAGAAAAAGTACCCAATGTACTCAGACCTACTATGAAACTAATTTAGGGTTTGCACATGAAAGCTATAACACAGTTACAACCTAAGAATAGGGGGAAGGGAGAAAGGGAAGGGAGGGAGGGGGGAGGTGGGTAAAGGGAAGGGGATTGGTTGGATTACACCAGTGGTGCATCTTACAAGGGTACATGTGAAACTTAGTAAACAGTCTGTAAAGCTAGTGAATGATGCCCCATGATCATATCAATGTACACAGCTATGATTTAATAAAAAAAAGAAAAAAAATTTTCATAAAAGTTCTTCATGCACAACAATGAGCCATTGAGCATTGTCTTCAAATCAATAACATAGTGCTCAGTGGCTCCCACCTGTAATCCTAGCACTTGCCAGAACGAGGCAGGTTGATTGTGTGAGCTCACAGGTTCGAGACCAGCCTGAGCCAAAGCAAGACCTTGTCTCTAGAAAGAGCCGGTCATTGTGTGTAGTCCCAGCTACTTGGGAGGCTACGGCAACAAAATCAAATGAGTCTAAGAGTTTGAGATTTCTGTGAGGTATAAATCCATGTCCCTTTACCAAGGCCCCAAGAGTCAGATGCACACACACACACACACACACACACACACACACACACACACACACACACAAAGGGCTTGGCGCCTGTGGCTCAAGCGGCTAAGGCGCCAGCCACATACACCTGAGCTGGCGGATTCGAATCCAGCCCCGAGCCCGCCAAACAAAAATGATGGCTGCAACCAAAAATTAGCCGGGCGTTGTGGCAGGCGCCTGTAGTCCCAGCTACTTGGGAGATGGAGGCAGGAGACTCGCTTGTGCCCAGGAGTTGGAGGTCGTGTGAGCTGTGATGCCAGGGCCCTCTACCCTGGGGCAACAGCTTGAGGCTCTGTCTCAAAAAAAAAAAAAGAAATAAAGATAAAAAGAAAAAGAAATAAAGAAAATTCCTTGAAAGCAGGGTCTAACTTTTAATAATAGGTTCCCAAGCCTAGCACAAACTAAAAACTCAGTAACTATATTTTCATTCATTCAGTTGATATTTTTTTTTTTTTTGTAGAGACAGAGTCTCACTTTATGGCCCTCGGTAGAGTGCTGTGGCCTCACACAGCTCACAGCAACCTCCAACTCCTGGGCTTAAGTGATTCTCTTGCCTCAGCCTCCCGAGTAGCTGGGACTACAGGCGCCCGCCACAGCTGGCCCGGGTTTGAACCCGCCACCCTCGGTATATGGGGCCGGCGCCTTACCGACTGAGCCACGGGCACCGCCCATTCAGTTGATATTTGTTAAACAGCTACTGTGCGGTAAGCAGGTGTCGCTTGAATATCTAGATGAATGATACTATGGTCCTTATCCTAAAATAACAACAACAACAACAAAAGTACAGTACACTCCAGCCAAGAAACTGTTTGCATTCTGGCCTCTCCCAGATTCTTGAAACAGACCTTACTCAGTCTGAGCAATATGATATCTGATGATACCATAATAACAGGGGACCTTAACACTCCTCTTACAGAGCTGGACAGATCTTCTAAACAGAAATTAAACAAGGATATAAGAGACTTAAATGAGACCCTAGAACAACTGTGCTTGATAGACGCATATAGAACACTCCATCCCAAAGATAAAGAATATACATTCTTCTCATCACCCCATGGAACATTCTCCAAAATTGATCATATCCTGGGACACAAAACAAATATCAACAGAAACAAAAGAATTGAAATTTTACCTTGTATCGTCTCAAACCATAAGGCACTAAAGGTGGAACTCAACTCTAATAAAAATGCTCGACTCCACCCAAAGGCATGGAAACTAAACAATCTTCTGTTGAATAACAGATGGGTGAAGGAAGAAATAAAACAGGAAATCATTAACTTCCTTGAGCATAACAACAATGAAGACACAAGCTACCAAAACCTGTGGGATACTGCAAAAGCAGTTTTGAGAGGAAAATTCATCGTTTTAGATGCCTACATTCGAAAAACAGAAAGAGAGCACATCAACAATCTCACAAGAGATCTTATGGAATTGGAAAAAGAAGAACAATCTAAGCCTAAACTCAGTAGAAGAAAAGAAATATCCAAAATCAAATCAGAGGTCAATGAAATTGAAAACAAAAGAATCATTCAGAAAATTAATGAAACGAGGAGTTGGTTTCTTGAAAAAACCAATAAAATAGATAAACCTTTGGCCAGACTAACGAGGAATAGAAAAGTAAAATCTCTAGTAACCTCAATCAGAAATGATAAAGGGGAAATAACAACTGATCCCACAGAGATACAAGAGATCATCTCTGAATACTACCAGAAACTCTATGCCCAGAAATTTGACAATGTGAAGGAAATGGATCAATATTTGGAATCACACCCTCTCCCTAGACTCAGCCAGGAAGAAATAGAGCTCCTGAACAGACCAATTCCATGCACTGAGATCAAAGAAACAATAAAAAATCTTCTAACCAAAAAATGACCTGGGCCAGATGGCTTCACTCCAGAATTCTATCAAATCTTCAAGGAAGAGCTTATTCCTGTACTGCAGAAATTATTCCAAAAAACTGAGGAAGAAGGAATCTTCCCCAACACATTCTATGAAGCAAACATCACCCTGAAACTAAAACCAGGAAAAGACCCAAACACAAAGGAGAATTTCAGACCAATCTCACTCATGAACATAGACGCAAAAATTCTCAACAAAAACCTAGCCAATAGATTACAGCTTATCATCAAAAAAGTCATTCATCATGACCAAGTAGGATTCATCCCAGGGATGCAAGGCTGGTTTAACATACGCAAGTCCATAAACTTTATCCACCATATTAATAGAGGCAAAAATAAAAATCACATGATGCTCTCAATAGATGCAGAAAAAGCATTTGATAAAATCCAGCATCCTTTGCTAATTAGAACACTGAAGAGTATAGGCATAGGTGGCACATTTCTAAAACTGATTGAAGCTATCTATGACAAACCCACAGCCAATATTTTACTGAATGGAGTAAAACTCAAAGCTTTTCCTCTTAGAACTGGAACCAGACAAGGTTGTCCTCTGTCACCTTTACTATTCAACGTAGTGCTGGAAGTTCTAGCCAATACAATTAGACAAGACAAGGAAATAAAGGGAATCCAAATGGGAGCAGAGGAGGTCAAACTCTCCCTCTTTGCTGACGACATGATCTTATACTTAGAGAACCCCAAAGACTCAACCACAAGACTCCTAGAAGTCATCAAAAAATACAGTAATGTTTCAGGATATAAAATCAATGTCCACAAGTCAGTAGCCTTTGTGTACACCAATAACAGTCAAGATGAGAAGCTAATTAAGGACACAACTCCCTTCACCATAGTCTCAAAGAAAATGAAATACCTAGGAATATACCTAACGAAGGAGGTGAAGGACCTCTATAAAGAAAACTATGAAATCCTCAGAAAGGAAATAGCAGAGGATATTAACAAATGGAAGAACATACCATGCTCATGGATGGGAAGAATCAACATTGTTAAAATGTCTATACTTCCCAAAGCAATCTACCTATTCAATGCCATTCCTATCAAAATTCCAACATCATACTTTCAAGATTTGGAAAAAACGATTCTGCGTTTTGTATGGAACCGGAAAAAAACCCGTATAGCTAAGGCAGTTCTCTGTAACAAAAATAAAGCTGGGGGCATCAGCATACCAGATTTTAGTCTGTACTACAAAGCCATAGTGCTCAAGACAGCATGGTACTGGCACAAAAACAGAGACATAGACACTTGGAATCGAATTGAACACCAAGAAATGAAACTAACATCTTACAACCACCTAATCTTCGATAAACCAAACAAGAACATACCTTGGGGGAAAGAATCCCTATTCAATAAATGGTGTTGGGAGAACTGAATGTCTACATGTAAAAGACTGAAACTGGACCCACACCTTTCCCCACTCACAAAAATTGATTCAAGATGGATAAAGGACTTAAACTTAAGGCATGAAACAATAACAATCCTCCAAGAAAGCATAGGAAAAACACTGGAATATATTGGCCTGGGGAAAGACTTCATGAAGAAGACTGCCATGGCAATTGCAACAACAACAAAAATAAATAAATAAATGGGACTTCATTAAACTGAAAAGCTTCTGTACAGCTAAGGAGGCAATAACCAAAGCAAAGAGACAACCTACACAATGGGAAAGGATATTTGCATATTTTCAATCAGACAAAAGCTTGATAACTAGGATCTATAGAGAACTCAAATTCATCCACATGAAAAAAGCCAACAATCCCTTATATCAATGGGCAAGAGACATGAATAGAACTTTCTCTAAAGACGACAGACGAATGGCTAACAAACACATGAAAAAGTGTTCATCATCTCTATATATTAGAGAAATGCAAATCAAAACAACCCTGAGATATCATCTAACCCCAGTGAGAATGGCCCACATCACAAAATCTCAAAACTGCAGATGCTGGCCTGGATGTGGAGAGAAGGGAACACTTTTACACTGCTGGTGGGACTGCAAACTAGTACAACCTTTCTGAAAGGAAGTATGGAGAAACCTCAAAGCACTCAAGCTAGACCTCCCATTTGATCCTGCAATCCCATTACTGGGCATCTACCCAGAAGGAAAGAAATCCTTTTATCATAAGGACACTTGTACTAGACTGTTTATTGCAGCTCAACTTACAATCGCCAAAATGTGGAAACAGCCTAAATGCCCACCAACCCAGGAATGGATTAACAAGCTGTGGTATATGTATACCATGGAGTACTATTCAGCCATTAAAGAAAATGGAGACTTTACATCCTTCGTATTAACCTGGATGGACGTGGAAGACATTATTCTTAGTAAAGCATCACAAGAATGGAGAAGCATGAATCCTATGTACTCAATTTTGATATGAGGACAATTAATGACAATTATGGTTATGGGGGGACAGAAAGAGGGAATGAGGGAGGTGGGTGGGGCCTTGGTGTGTGTCACACTTAATGGGGGCAAGACATGATTGCAAGAGGGACTTTACCTAACAATTGCAATCAGTGTAACCTGGCTTATTGTACCCTCAATGAATCCCCAACAATAAAAAAAAAAAATAAATAAATAAATAAATGCTCTAAAAAAAAAAAAAAAAGAAAGAAATAAAATAAACCCCCGATATTACCAGGACCTGAAAACCTACAGGGAGAAAAATATGTAGGGATATATTCTCTGACTGTTACTTTAGTTCTTTGTATCTGTTTTTATAAGATAAACATTTCTTTTTTTTAATGAGTCATAAATTTGTAAGGAAAAGCTGAAATTAAACACTCTTTAGAGTTTTTGTAGGAATCCAGCAATATACAAATTTGAAAGAAATAGATCTTGATCTTTAAAAACTTTCTTTACAACAAATGGTGCTGGCACAACTGGATGAACACATGTAAAAGACTGAAACTCAATGCACAACTTTCACCACTTACAAAAATTGATGCAAGATGGAAAAGAGACTTAAATATAAGACACAAAATGATAAAAATCTTGGAAGGAACTGTGGGGAAAACTCTTGTCGATGTTGGACTGGGGGATGATTTTATGGACAAATACTTCAGCCGTCATTGCAACAACAAGACAAAAAAGACAACCATCAGAACAGGAAAAGATATTTGTAATGTATATATCTGACAAAGGGTTGATAACTAGAATCTACAGAGTACTCATATTAATCAACACAAAATAAACAATCCCATCTACCACTGGGCAAGAGATATAAACGGAACCTTCTCTGATGATGACAAATGCCTAACATTTGAAAAAAATGCTCATCATCCCTGATCATCAGAGAAATATAAATCAAAACCACCCTGAGACATCACCTAACCCCAGTGAGAATGGCCCACATCACAAAGTCTCAAAGCTGCAGATGCCGGTGTGGATGTGGAGAGAAGGAAACACTTTACATTGCTGTTGCGACTGCAAACTAATACAACCTTTGTGGAAAAAAATATGGAGAATCCTCAAAGAACTCAAACTAGACCTCCCAGTGATCCTGCTATCCCATTACTAGGCATGTACCCAAAAGAAAAAATATCCTTTTATCATAAAGACATTTGCACTAGACTGTTCACTGCAGCTCAATTTACAATCACCAACATATGCAAACAACCTAAATACCCAACAACCCAGGAATGGATTAAGAAGCTCTGGTATATGTATACCATGGAATATTATGCAGCCATAGTATTATTTTTTATTTATTAATTTTTGTATTAATCTTTTGTATTAACCTGGATTGAGTTGGAACACATTCTTCTTAGTAAAGCCTCACAAGAATGGGGAAGCAAGAATCCAATGTACTCAATTCTCATATGAAGGGAGTAGATGACCTAATACAAGGTGGAGGTGCTTTAAATTAAGTAGGCAAAGGGAAAAAGATACTTCATGATAAGCTGTGCTCTTGTGTTTCAGATGTAAGGAGTTACTCTACTGGGTGCCTTGTTGGAATGATTACAAAAACATATTTCTGACAGTGTCTCAGAAGTTGAAGGATACCACCTTACTGGACAGAATTTCTATTGTTTTCAAATCTAATTTTTAAACATATAATATTTTAAGATGATAGTCAAAAATTCTTTTACAATGAAATGCAAACAATTTAGTGTGTCTGGCTATATGAAGCACTTGTACTTGTGGCATGGGCTAAGGTCCACATGGTCCTTGAGACCTTCTTTGTGCTGCATGGTACAAAGATTCCTCAGGCACTGGCAGCTACTTTATCTAACAGGTTCACTATAAATTCATGTTGCACGTGTTTAACATTTTCAGTTAGTATTAGAAAACATTATAAATGCACAGGTTGATGTCATTTGCTTTTTGTTTGTTTCTGTTTTTTTTTTTTTTGTGAGTATGCTTACCTCCCATGTTATGTTTAAAAAAAAAGTTACTTTGCGGGAAAGAAATCTGAAGAAATCCTAGACTTTTCAAATCAATATTCCATTGATTTTAGTGGTATTTGAAAAACACTTTATAGGTTATTTGTCCATTCGCTATGGTGTATGCACAAAATAAAGCCAATGGCAACACACCTTCTTCTACTCACTCTTCACAAAACATTTACATTTCCTTAAGGATGACTTGATCAGTTATAGTTTAAAATTTTTCATAAAGAACATCTTTGTTCTTGTTGAAAATTGAAGTCAACATAATTAAAATCACCAAGTCATAGGGTCCACTTTAAAATGTACTTGTAACAAACCAAATCTACATTTTGAATCATTTTAGCTTTCATAATTTAGGAATTTTCCCAGATGATTATGAAGACAGTTGAAAAGTCCAGTAAATTACTTACTTGCATTAACACAATTTGCATGAAAATATTTTGCTAAAAAGGTTAGAGACCACAGTGAGAGCCAGCAAGAGCCTACACATATTTGAAAGTTGGAAAATTTTATCAGTTAGAGAATATACAATGGCTAAAATGAATATTTGATTTCTGAAACAGAAAATGCAACAGATAACCTTGAGTCTAGGCAAACATTTAAAACCACATATGGTACTAATGTTCTGTACCTTTCAAAAAGTGCAGGACTTTAGTCTTCTCAGTGTCTTTCTGCCTGCCCTGTGTCATGCGATGGCAATGATGACGACGCCAGGGCCATTTGATGTTATTTCTCCAGGACAGACAGGAACGTCCCTCATCGGACTTGTCCAAAGGACCGATTTCATCTAGTATGGAACGGAAATTTTCAATTACTTTGGAATATATAAATCTTAACATTTTATGGAAATCCCCGTTAAACAGATCAATACACAGCATATAAACTATAAACAGGGATGGAAACACTGACTGAGTTCTCAAAATGACACTATGTAAAAGAAACTCAGTTTTAGATTTTTACCAAAGTCTGAAAGTATTCTGCATTGTAACCAACTGAACTACATAAGGGTCTCGAATCACCTGATCATGGAGCTGGACAGTGGGAGGGGCTGTGATATCAACTGAAATACCACAATCTGGGCAAAACTTCAGAATTGAAATTGGAGAGTACAATTCTTTGGAGTTGCTTTGATCTTGCCTGGATATACTTCTGAATGTATCTAGTGCAACAAATAGTTATATAATTATTAAAATGATTCCCTTCAATAAATATTAAAAATTACTCCATAAGGCCATTTTTAATGTGAACACCATTCAAAAGATAAGAAAGCCGAGGTGAATTTGAGGAATTCAACTATGTTCATGTTTAATATTTTTCATTTTTTAAATCTCTCTCTTCCATGCCTCAATACAATGGACAGTAAATCTAGTATATAGCCACCTCCCCCGCCCAGCATCGCTGGCACTCCTGTGGTCTTTCTTCATCTCTCCTACTCGATGACACCATAGGGAAGCTACTCTCATCTTTGCACTCATGTATTTTCTTAGTCCTGGGACCTGGACATTTTCTAGGCCTCTTCTTCATCCCTAATAACCATCATGTCCAATAGGGTCCTTGGATACATTTCTGAATGTGAACCATTCTTCCCTTTTCTAGTTCCACTTCACCTTTCAAGAACTCACCATCCCTTAACAAATTTTCAAAGGTTTTCTTTTTAACTTTAATAATATTTTAATAATTTTCCTTTGGAAATTATGTGTACAGCCATGATTAACTCCTTGGCTTATGGTTATGATCTCAAAGCACCTATTAGAAACACTCAGGAATCTTTGGATAATGAAAAAATATTCCATACACAGCAGTTCTCAATGTTTGTGTCACGACCCCTTTGTTCAATTTGTTACAACGTGGCCTTTAGGAAGGTTGAGAACCACTGCCATAAAGAGAGAGACAAGCTGGCTGACCAGATACACTAATGCTGGATCATCTGAGAAAGTATTTTAGATGAAAAAGAAAGAATCAATCACAGATTGGGTATAATTTCTATAGAAAAGCATCAGAACCTATAGATGATTCCATGACAAAGTTTCAGAGTAGAACACAAAGGAGGAAGACATCCTAGTGTACAGTGAGAAGGGTAGAGAGAGCAATTTCTTCTCTTTCCCCCACATCTCTGGCAGTTGATGGGCTCTGTACCTGCTGGAGAGACTTTCTCCCCACATGAGCACACAGGCTGCTGCCACCAGTGAGCTGGGAACTGCTTGTGTACAGGTCACGGGCGTCCCAACCCACAGAGAGCACTTTCTGCCCCCAGAGACTCAAAAGGGGATGGCAGGTGCTATATTGCTTCTCTACCTAACTTGGGCCTTTGTCCTTCTCAAAGCTCTTCAATTCTTCAGGTTTTGTTCTGTTTCTTTCCACACACACAGATTTCTCCAGCCCTGACTGTGAAATCCACAGGGTTCTAGGTGATTTGCTTGACTCCAGAACATGGACCTTCTTCCCAGGGTGGGCATCTATTTGTACTCCTGCAAACAGACTCTTTTCTGTGCCTGCCCTTCTCACACATCTCACTGCCAAGAGCAACCCAAAGGCAACTCAACACCAGCCCCTTTCTCCCACACATTGTCAGGACCCATTCTATGCAGTCTGAGAGACATGCCCATAAACAAGCACTAACAGCCAGATTAGGCTGCAAGTTCTTCAAAAGGACACTTGTAACCTGAATGTTTATACCACCACAGTCCACAACTGGAAAGATGTCAAAACACCCCAAGTGCCTATCAATTTATCAGTGGATAAATAAAATATGATATATGTATACTATAGAGTAGTGATCATTCATTTAAAAAATGGTGATCATCTATGTTTTTTAACAACCTAGGTAGAACTGGAGGCCATTCCACGTGGTATATCACAAGAATGGGAAAAACACGACATATACCTAATACTAAATTGCAACTAGTAGATCAATAGTTATGTGCACATCTGGAACTAAATAGAAATCAGGTAGGAGGGTGGGGAAAACGGTTGAGTAAATTCAACCTAACTGGTCTAATGCACACATTCTGGGTGAAGGGCACACTTACAACTTTGACTTAAAATGTATAAAAGCAAATTATGTAACTAAAACATGTGTACCCCTGTAATATTCTGAAATAATAAAAAGACCTAATACAGGTGCAAATGTAGCATATTAAAATTTGTAGGAATGTCAAAATAAAAGCTGACAAAATGCTGACTCTGCGTCCTTTAAGCACTCAGCTCTCCCTCACTTACTCCCTTAGTCCTGCCACCTCTGCTTCCTACAATGCTTTAGAAACTCCGGCCATTCCACTGGCTGCCTCCTTCTCACACTTCAAGTCTCAGCTGACTTGCTTCCTCCTCAGTAGGCCTCCCTTCCTCTGTGATCCAGTCTAAGTAGCGCCCCTGCTCATACTTTCTACTTTCAGAAAATTATTTCCCTCGCACACCCCACCGGTCACCATGCAGCTTGGTGATTTGTTCTCTTAAATGGATGACTTGCCTTCTTTTTAATTCAATTTTCTAATCCTAGAGGATTTGCCATTTTAAATTGCTGATCTACATTGATTTTAATTTTGATATTTGATCTTTAGATAGAACATTTATTTTTACTTTCCATGTAGTTACTAGAGGATTTATTTTACCTTGCCAAACTTCAGGCGGAGGATTATTTATATACTTAAATTATTCTAGCCTAACTTATATGAACAGCAAAAAGAAAAAACAGCACATGTCAATGAGAGATAAAGGTAATATTAGTTAGAGGTGGTGAAGAAAATAATGCTCAGTTCCAGGCTACTGCCTAGCTTTTCCTGGGGTAAAAAAAAGAACACAGCCCTAAACCAAGAGTTCACTGATTGTTTGGTCATGTGTTGGCATCAAAGCCTTCCTTTTTTTTGGAGACAGATTCTCACTATGACACCCTGGGCAGAGTGCTGCGGTGTCACAGCTCACAACCTTAAAGCCCTAAGCTCTTGGACTTAAACGATTCTCTTGCCTCAGCCTCCCAAGTACCTGGGAATATAGGCACCAGCCACAATGCCCGGCTATTTTTTTGCTGCAGTTGTCATTGTTCAGCTGGCCAGGGCTGGGCTCAAATCCATCAGCCCTGGCGTCTGTGGCTGATGCCGTAACCACTGTGCTATGGGACTGAGGCAAACGTATGGGAGAGGGCACCTGAATTTGACTTCCTCTTTTTTACAGTAACAATAATGCTTTTGATGACTTGCTCATCAGAAGAATTACAGTGTCCCAAGCACAACTGGAAAAATAAGGGATTACTATGCTGTTTGTCGCTTTTCCTTATAAAAATTATTGTTTTCAGATACAGACCTTCTGTCACCCTCTGTGCTAACTGCCCATACGACATGATGGGTTTCCCTGAGCATGGTTTATACAAAGAGAAAAAAATCCATTGGGTTATTGTTCTCTTAAACAGTAAAATTCACCATATAATAGTTACAGAGCCTCAGAGTTTCAAGTAAGTGCTGAAAACAGAGTTCCAGAAAGAGCAATAATTCCTCATGGGGCATTAAACAACAGTGACTTCATTGATTCAGCACTTGCATAAATTCTCTGTGTTAAGGGGTAAGGCTTGTAAAATATTTACATGGATTGGCACTTTTATTTCCTTAAAAAAGGGCTCAGAGTTGGTAATGAGCTAAAAGGTATTCTGACAGATGTAGTACATTCATAATTCACTTTCTTTTTCTTTTTTTCTTTCAGATTAATACAATAGTACAAATGATTAGGTTACAGTGTTTACATTAGTTAGATAAGGTCCCTGTTGTAGTTGTGTTCTACACCCGGGAGGAGTGCCGTATACCTTTACGTTGTGCCTGTTAGTTGGGGGAGTATAAGTCACTGAATTTCAGTCCTTACTATTTGGAAGTATGGACATTTGTTTGAAGCATGGTTCATGGTTCCCTTATATAGTTATGTTTTTTCCTTTTTGTTCTTTGGAGACGGAGTCTCACTCTCTCTTCCTGAGTAGAGTGCTGTGGCGTCACAGCTAATAGCAACCTCAAACTCCTCAAACCATCATCCTGCTTCAGTCTCCCAAGTAACTGGGACTATAGGCATGTGCCACCATACCTGGCTAGTTTTTTCTACTTTTAGTAGCAATGATGTCTTCTTCTTGAAGACATCAATGCTCACCCTATTCTTGAACTCCAAAGCTCAACCAATCCACCTGCCTCAGCCTACCAGAGTGCTAGGATTACAGGTGTGAGCCACTGCACCTGGCCTTGTATAGTTTTTATGTGGCCTCATGATATTACATGGGAGATTCACCAGAATCAAGATTTAATAACTATGTACAAAAATGCCCAGCAACAAATTCTAGGATAGATCTGTCTGTATGTGTCACCAGCATCAAGGTGTTTTTTAGGATAAATAGATCAAGACCAATGGATGCCAATACTGCACTAATGAGAGAGCTGTCTTCTCTCTTGGCAGTATCTGGTCTATATTACCTAATTATTTAAAATATAAGTTGTTACTTATTCTAAAATATATCAAGAAATAATCAAAAGATTTCTGCTAATGAACAGTATTAAAATAAAATTTCAAAATTGATATTACATGTCTGTGCATATGTACATATAAGTATATGTTTCAAAATTATGTGTACATATGCATATATATATATATGGGAATAATCAATGAAAAATGTAGGAAAACTATTTCTTCAGGTAGAATATTGTCCATACTAATCACTTTCTCTTACATAGAAATAAAAATTAAGTCCTTCGTAAGGCATTCTTATTTTTTTTTTTTATAGTTTTTGGCCAGGGCTGGTGTTTGAAACCACCACCTCTGGCATATGGGGCCAGCACCCTACACCTTTGAGCCAGAGGTGCCACCCAAGGCATTCTAATTTAAATCTACTTTTAACTCTTTTATAGAAAACATATTAACCCCACAGTAGACCAGGTAATGAGATGCACATATGAAGTAACATCGGTTTATTTCCATGTGTAACTCATATAAAACTACAAATAGGTAGCTGATTATAATTGCAATAGAAAAAAATTCACATTTAAACATATCTCCCCTTGGGTTGAAGAAGAAATAAATTGATTTCCTTTCTTTTTGTAAAAATGCTGTATTTAAAATTATTCTCTTGAAACAATGAACATTTCATATTATGGGAAGTCTGATAAGCTACAGTAGGAATTTTTTTAACTCAAAAGTGTGATAATGGTAGAAATGTTTTATGTTAATTTGAAGTAAGGTGCATATGCTAAAAGCCCTTAGGATTTCATTTATTAATTCAAGTTCATTTATCATTGAATCCAAGTTCTAGAAATTGAACCAAATAAACTACACCATAGTCAAGTCTAACAACTCATAAGAACTCTTAAGGAATATTTTTGATCACTAAGAACAAAGTTGAGTATCCCTTCTCCAAAAGTGTGGGTCCAGGAATGTTTCAGATTTTGGATTTTCTCAGATTTGGAAAACCTGCATTATGTCCACTTACTGGCAGAGCATCCCCAGTTCAAACATCTGAAATCCAAACGCTCCAATGACCATTTCCTTTGAACACCTGTTGGCATTCAAAATGTTTCAGATCTTGGAGCACTTTGGATTTCAGATTTGGGATGTTCAATCTGAACTAAGAGAAGGAATATTTAGAGTGACATTTTCAAAGCCCTACAAAATTATTTCCTTGTGAATATGTGTAATGAGCATTTTCTTTACTCAAGGAAAGGAATGGCTATCCCTCTAAAGTTTTTTGGTGACACTGTTAACTAGATCAAAATTTTCTCACCTCACTGGTTTCAAGAAAGTGAAATCCAAAAGTATCATAAATGTATTTACCTTCAATGAAAGGCGCATAGATGTACATGTGAGGAGTATGTTTAACCTTTGGTGTTTCCCTGCGGATGAAGGCGTTTGCCTGGCAGACCTGTGCCAGGGTCCGGCCACTGTACTGAAATTTGGACCAGTTGAGAAATCTGGGTTTAGGTGCCTGCTCCAGCCTATATGGGAAAGAAAGGACCTAAGTTAGATGTGAGGGCTTAAAGAAACTTTAAAAGTACATAGCTTAATTAGATAATATCTCAAAAACAATGCTACCTAAGCTTTCTCATGAGAAAACATTATAAATGCTCCTAAACAGACAGTATTATGACAGGAATAGTGTGAGTAAATTTACATTCGTGGATACACAAATGAGATGTCTTTCTCAACCTAAGCAAAGGAGCAGAGGTTGTCACTGTTTATTACAGGTTATTTATTTGTATTAGATTAAATCATTTCCTTATATACCCATTTTAATTCTTCCTGCCAGCTGTACATGCTAAGTAGCAGTCCATTACAATTAGTGTTTCTTAATACTTAAGTCTATTTCTTCTGGGAAAAAACACCTAACTTGGAAATTGGCTCCATCCACTGATTCTTTCCCATCAAGAACACAACACACAGTTGCTCTGCACAGAAGCAACTGATGCAACTGGAGGATGGAAGATCCTGTCTTGTTAGCACAATTCTACTTTTTAAACCCTGGGTTCACAATAAAATCAAATTTCCTTGAGGCCAAATATATCCAGACGTTTCTAAAAGTTTATGTTTAGTAAATAAGACAATCTTTTTGGAATAAAATGGACATTATTTTGTTTCCATTATGTGATCAAGAGCTTACTAAACAAAGAGTCTCAGAACTCTTGTACAATTCATTAAATAAGACTTCAGTTGATAACACAAGAGTATGGAGAGCTCTTTCAAAATTTTCCTATTGTTTGCCCAAAGAGAGTGATTGCTTAAAGAGCTCTTTACCATTTCAAGTATTACTAGACATTCTGTATGATTTTTTAGAAATCTTCTGCAATGAAAGTTCTGGAATTCCAGGTGAGTCTAAATGTCATAAATACAAGAAGGGATCCTCCATCAACTCTATTCACCTGGACAAACAGCACATCAGAACTAATTGATAAAAGAAGAACCCATACACTCTAGCTTTCCTGGCTTGTATCTATTCATGGAGGGTAGCAGAGGTGTTTCCTGCTTTTCAAAGGAAACACAGGTGATGCTACAGAGAAGTGTAATTTGCCAATGGCCAGTGCCTCCAATTATGCGTTGAAAAGTCACCCATGAGAATGCTGGAACTGCAGAAATGTAGACTAGTTACAAGACTCCCTTTGTAACTTCAAAATCACTAAAAGACATCTATCATTTCACTTTGGTATTATAAAAATAACTAAAAAGGACTAACCTTTATAAAAAGTTTAAAGGCCTTGAGCAAGATGTGCATCAATGATGCATCAAAAAGGAATTCATACATAAGAAGTACATGACCATTTGAATTTTTTAAATCTTGCCATTATAAATCAAATATCATTAATAATTTTTATGGAGTATAGAAGAATATTTAAAAATCCATTTTCTGACTCAGCTCCCTTAGCACAGTGGTTATGGTGCTGGCCACCTGCACCGAGGTTGGTAGGTTCGAACCCAGCCTGGGGCCAGTTAAACAACAATGACAACTGCAACAAAAAAATAGCCAGGCATTGTGCAGGCAACAGTAGTCCCAGTTACATGGGAGGCTGAGGCAAGAAAATCACCTAAGCCCAGGAGTTTGAGGTTGCTATGAGCTGTGCTACCACGGCACTCCACCAAGGGCAACATAAAGAGACTCGGTTTCAATTTTTAAAAAAATCCACTTACTAAAGTTAATCATACATTTAACTAATGTAAGTATTTCCTCAGAGCTCTCTATGAAGCCACCAGTGACACCAACACACATGGGATTACTCCGGCCCTACAATGCCAAGTTTAAGAGATAGTTTAATGTTAAGCTACAAGACTGTCGTGTTAATCTCTAGTTCAAATGACAATAAGAACAATTTAGGCATTAAGAAAAATACAAAGAGGATCCTATCTGCTGTCAATACAACTGAGCAGTGTAACATCCTGGATATGTTTACAAACACTTGGAGCCACACTACCTGGGTTTGAATTCTATATCCACCACTTACTACCTTAGGGCATGTTTCATAGCTCTTCTGTTCCTCATTCTGTCCATATGGATAGATTTGATATAAACCTTAAAACAATCCTTGTACAGCCCTTACAATTCCATTACATACCCAATCACAAGAAGAAGCTTTATTATATTCTCATTCCACTAATAACAGAAAGATTTGTTTATTTAATGACGTCAATCTGCAAGCCCCTACAATTTTCTGGAAAAAAAAATGATTTTTCCCTTTTATCTAAAACAAAACAAAAACCACTGATCTGATTCAAAGAGTTCTGTAGACAAAATACATTTGCCTTTTCTTTGTTATCTATACTGTTTTACATAGCTTTGTTACGTAATACAATGCTATGCATAGTTTGAAATGTTAAAAGGGCTGTTGTTAACCATTATCTCAATGGTTTGCAGGATCAAATTGGTTTACTTTTACACTGGAGTCCATAGCACATTAACAAAAATAATGAAGGGGAAAAATGCTAACATATCTCAGAAACTCTTGCTAGAAGAATGTAAGAAGAGGACGACACAGTGGTGGAAAGTGTAGGCTTCAGAGTCACAGGGCTGGGTCTCCGTCTCTGCTCAGTGCCTGGCTGCTGTGTTCTTCTGCAGGCACCTGCCTATAAACACCAGCTGCCTTGCCTGGGCTGAGAAATAAATGAATCATTGTAATAGAAACCAATCAATTCTGTGTCTGACAACAAGCAATGCTCAATGTATGTTAGCATATGTCAATCCTTTCTAAAAGAACTATTGCTATTATTAACATTATTGCACAGCAAAAGCTGCTGTCATCTGTCTTACATTTGTGTCATAAATGTCATTTACTACCTTTATAGCCAACAGGCTACTCTGGAATTGAGCAGAAATTGGTCCTAGCTACCAGGAGAAATTATCAACTCATCAAAGAATTATCAGATCAGTGTAACTGAGTCAGATGGATTCAAGGATTTGTTATGAGTTACATTTTTCTTCAAAAGAAATACGGATGAGTAATCTCAAAAATATGGGTTATTTTAATGTTACGAAGGAGTAATTTGTGCCAGCTGATAACTCACTTTCAAAATAACAAACTGTGTTATGAAACTAAGAATAATTGTGGTAATTATAATGAAGATAATCTGTATAAACCACTAAAAATAATTCTGTTTTCTGTGTTTTATCCTCATTTGATTTTCAGAACAATCTTATCAGAAAGATATTATGGTTATCACCAAAGATGGATGATGAAATTGGAGCTCAGAGAGGCTGAGCCACTCACCACAGTAACACAGCTAGTGTGCGGTAGAACAGCATTAGCCCCAAAGCCCAGAGCAAAGACCTTAAAGACGAATGTTTTAGACACAAAGCTGTGTAAAGTGCAGTGATAGAAAACTGCAGAAATGGATAAAAGAAGGATGAGCAAACTACATGTAAACAGATGTCCTTGAAGAGAAGTATGAAAGGAGATAGGACATAGCTAAAGATGGATAGTTAGTCAAAGGAATTTGTTTGTTTTTAAAAAATCAAGACATGAAAATTTTTATTGGGCAAGGAAGCCAAATGCATGCAATGGAGCGTAAAAATTTTATTGTATAAAGCAGGATTCTTTATGAGGCACGAAATGAGGGACCAAGGCATAGAAATCGCTATCTCCTCTTTGTGACAGAAGATGAGGGGAAGAATGAAAGCTAGTTGGAGAGGAGGAATGATGCTTATGTCAGGGGAAAAGGGGAGAAAGAGAAGTTGCACGACACTGACAACACTCATGACCCACAGCTCCTACCAACAGTGACCCACACAATGGACGGCATCAGAGGAGAGTGGCAGGGGGAACTATGAACTCAACATGACTGTGGACATCTGGAATGGCAAAGGAAGTAAAAAGACTGCTTGATTGTCCAGTTCCACTGAGGATCTGGCTTATGCTGTGAATTACTTATCTGTAATAGCACTAATCCTCAGAATTGTGTTAGGTTCTGTTACAAAGAATACTTTGCCTGTGTTGCCATCACTGTGCTGCTTAAGGTGGAACTGGTAGCACAGGTACAGAAGGAGTACAGTCAGCACAAAGACTCATCCAGGACCAACAGACTGGGAAGTTCAATGTGAAGACAGGGCTGGGTATGAGGGGGTATGGACAGTTCTGACAATGTAGCCAGGATGCCAGATGACAGGCCTCAGGCTGGTTTGGGAAAGAAGTTAAGCCAAGAAGGGGCTGACAAGATCATCTAAATGGAAGCTAAGATGAGTGACAGTAAAGAGAAAAAAGGTAGAAGGTGCAGGGCAGTGTGGTAGTGGTGGAAGGAATGTGGTTTGAGTCAGGAATTGGACTTCTGGACAGCAACAGAGTGACTCAGGTCTGAGTGGCTGAGTACAAGACAGGGCTTTAGGTCACAAAAATGAACATGGAAGGGACTGCAGACAAAAGAGATAAGGCACAAAGTAGAAGAGAGAACCCAAGGACACCAGGGTGGATGAACCTAATATACTATCCATGTTACCATCTGTAAATCAGTAGAGGCTACCAAGGACAATACCACACTACATTTCTAAAATTACCTGATAAAGGTATGTTGCTCCACACACTGCTTCCAGAACCTTTTGGCTGCCTGGGGACATGGCATTTTATTTTATTTTATTTATTATTATTATTTTTTATTAAATCATAACTGATATGATCATGGGGCATCATACACTCGCTTCATAAACCATTTGACACATTTTTATCACAGTGGTTTACATAGCCTTTCCGGCGTTTTCTCAGTTACTGTGCCAAAACATTTACATTCTACATTTACCAAGTTTCGCAAATACCCCTGTAAGATGCACCACAGGTGTGATCCCACGGATCCCCCTCCCTCTACCCACCCCACCTTTCCCACTTCACCCTATTGTTAAGTTGTAGCTGGGTTATAGCTTTCATGTGAGAGTCCCAAATTAGTTTCATAGTAGGGCTGTGTACATTGGGTACTTTTTCTTCCATTCTTGGGATACTTTACATGGACATGGCATTTTAAATGCAATGGTGCCATTAAATTTGTTCTTCTGGAATAAATACACAAAATCTATCAGCATATTCCCTTAAAAGGCAACGAGAAGCTACTGAGAAACATGGATTTAGATGGCTCTATAAAAAGTCTTTCTTCTTGAAAAAGGTAAATATTGTATATCTAATGTACTCATACAAAATGGACTTTTCATAGATTGATACACCATTTTCTATGAAAATCAAGTAGAAGTTATTCAACATCAACTGACCAACTTCAGTGTCCACTAAACTCCTTTTATTGCATTCCTATTCGTCTCCACCACTTAATTAATTTAACAACAAAAACCTATTGTTCCTTCCCTACTGTGTGCTAAGAATTTATGACTTTCTGTGCATGTCTGTGTGTGTTTAGTAACAAAACTAGATATATGCAGGCTGATGGTCAAAAAGACTGACCTTTTTTTTTTTTGTAGAGACAGAGTATCACTTCTTGGCCCTCGGTAGAGTGCCGTGGCCTCACTCAGCTCACAGCAACCTCCAACTCCTGGGCCTAAGCGATTCTCTTGCCTCAGCCTCCCGAGCAGCTGGGACTACAGGCGCCCGCCACAACGCCCGGCTATTTTTTGGTTGCAGTTTGGCCGGGGCCGGGTTTGAACCCACCACCCTCGGTATATGGGGCTGGCACCTTACCGACTGAGCCACAGGCACCGCCCAAGACTGACCTTTTTATAATGGAATACAGAATAGTTCATTTTCTTAAAATTTTAGTGGAAAAGAATTTACTTAGCTCAAGAGGCTGTAAAGCAGCAAACTGACACAAGGGATTAGATATGCCAACGGTAATGAATGATTGCTTACCTCTTCAAGCCTCAGTCTCAGTAAAAACTCACTGCCCTTACAGGAGACCTTTGAGATGTTACCCCAGTCAAAGCGACAGAACGTCAGCTCTTCCTTATAGATGAACACGCCATTGCCAGCTTGATGTTCTGCAAAGCATAACCCAATTAAACATAATTAGAGCTGTCAAAGTTATATAATCAAGAGGCTAAAGAGCTCTCTCAAAGAAAGAATGGCAACTTAATGCTTTTGTATTTATAGTAATAGTACACAAATTAATAGAAACCGTAAGACATAGGCACATCTTAAATCTATCTTAAGGACTCAAGATTTGATTTGCCAAACAGTTATTGCAACATGAATATAGGACTCAATTTTCTTTTTGTTTGTTCATTTTTTGTTTTGAGACAGAGTCCCACTTTGTCACCCTCAGTAGAGTCTCCTGGTGTCATAGCTTATAGCAACCTCAAATTCTTGGGCTCAAGCAATTATCTTGCCTCAGCTTCCCAAATAGCTAGGACTACAGGCGTCGGCCAGGAGACCTGGCCATTTTTAGAGACAGGGTCTTACTCTTCCTCTGGCTGGCCTTGAACCCATGAGTTCAGGCAATCCACCCACCTCAGCCTCGCAGAGTGCTAAGATTACAGGCATGAGTCACCATGCCTGGCCCTAGGACACAATATTCTTCAAAAGCCATAAGACATAAGTTCTCCAGCTCTGTTTGAACAATAACAAGGAAGAAAGGAATCAACTGTATCAACTATCCTGAAGGTAAAGGAAATAGAATACCCTTTCCTGAAGGCTATTCAAGCCATTAGAAATTATCTATAACTTTTTCATGATGTTTATTCCAATATGTACTTTCTTTCCACAAGATGAAGTAATTTAAGATGATATTTATTATTATAAATGAACTTTGAGTAAATATCTAATAATTTTTTTTATTTCAAATTTATATGAGGGTACAAATTTTTAGGTTATATTGTTCTCAGTGACATTTTATTCTGAAAATACCTGGGAAATTTCTGTCTATAATTGTTGACATTCCTCACAGACCTCAGTCAGTGCCATACCATGGGGTAATCACTCTCTTCTTTCATGTTCTTTTTCATTTTTGTTCCCTTTCTGATCTTTCTTTTTAAATACCTGTATAAGTCTCAAATACAAGTTATCAGAAAATTTCCTGTATAATCACTCTGGTTCTTTTAGATATCTTTATGATCTTTGATCTAGATTGTGACGGAATATCAGAATGATCTATAGGATAACACAAAATTTCTTTTACAACTTGTGTTTTACAATCTAAAGCAGCCCTGTCAAGTTTTGAAGTGGAATTAATTCAAGTTGAAAGGTTCTCTAAGTACAACCTACACATTGGATTTTGAAGACATTGTAGTAAAACAATCAAAACATCTCAATAATTTTTTATATTGATTTCATGTTGATAATATTTTGACATATTGGGCTAAATATATTTACATTATTAATTTTAATTTGACTTGATTCTTCTTTTCCTAATGTGGATGCTAAAAAATTTAAACATTGCATGTGGCCTATATTATATTTCTCTAGCAGCATTGATTATTCCCAGAATATTTTTCACATTATGTATATTGGTTTTTTATTTCTGGTATAACAAAGTACCACAAATTTAGAGGCTTAAAACAATAGAAATTTATTACCTTAAGGTTTGGAAGTCACAAGTCTAAACGGATTGGCAAAGGCTGTGTTCCTTTTGGAGGTTTTAGGGGAAAATCCATTTCCTTGTTCAGCTGCCACCTGTTCTCCTTGGCTTGCAGCCCCTTCTTCCATCTTCTAAGCTAGCAGTGTAGTGTTTTCAAGTCTCTCCCTCTCTTTTTCTCTACTTCTTTCCTCTTCTTTTATCTCTGTTTCTGTCACCACATCTTACTCTGACTTTGACCCTTCTGCCTTTCTCTAAAAAAGACCTTTGTGATTACCTTAAATCCATCTGGATAATCCAGAATAATCTTCCCATCTAAAGACCCTTAATGAATCACATCTTCAAAGTTCCTTTTTCTGTGTAAAGTAATATTCACAGGTTCTAGGCATTAGAACCTAGATATTTTGGGGGAGAGCATTGCTCCAGGTATTATATTAAGTACTTTAAGCTGTACTTTCTGGATTTGTTAACTATAAATTGTGGTCAACCATGTTTATATAATATAATATTTAAAACATAATGAAACTTTATTATTTTTTCTATTTTTTTAACAATGAAACTTTAATATCAACAAGCAAACATAAAAATCCATAAGTCAGAAGTGACAGGGCGCTATGAGGTCTCATCTACAATGCCACCGGCAGTGTGACCTTAGTTAAATCATTTTTGTTCTTGGGCTTTCCCTATTTAACAAAAGAATATCTTTGGAATCTATATAGACTTAAAAAATGCAATTATTTTGGCTACTGTTCAGATATACTTTGGTTGATTTAATGATTAGTTTGACCCCTGGTAAGATGAATTTCAGCTATAAGGTATTGTGTGTCTTCCCCAGACTTATGAATGATAAGAATATGAATTATGAATTGGTTTAATGTATTACACATTCTATCATATGGTGAGTTAACTTTTTGTTAATGTAAACTATCTATCCTAGTAGTCTATAAAATTTGTGACTCATAGAAAATCTTGCTTTGAACTTTTTGACATTTCGCTGCTTAGTCTACTTAAGCAACTACTTTAAGAAATTAGTATTTTCCTCTTGCCTTCTCTCCTCCTAGTACAATTTAGAAACAAAGGACCAATTTGATCTTTTGTAATAAATACTGTTTGTTAGCTTGATTATCTCAAGGGAAGGTTTGGGGAACTTGAACAACTTCTTATCATTAAGTGTCATATGGTTTTCATTACCTTATTTTATTATTTGTTTCCTGGTCATCAAAAAATTTTATTCACATACAAGCAAAATGCAAACTCCAAAACCAAACATCGTGGAAAAATGCCATTTTGAAACATTTGTGACATTTGTCCCAGTTTGATGCGCATAATAAAAAATTAACTAAAGAAGCAGATTTATGTGTTTGGAGATAGAGGCACAGATAGATGGGTAGAGAGACAGAAAGACAGAGAGAGAGAGATCCATTCTTTAAGGAGATGTCATTTTAAGGTTTCTTTTATTTAATATTTTGGAAATTATACAGCCAAATATTTTAGGAAAGGTAGAGATGTTAACTAAATCAGTTATTGAATGACAATAAAAATCTAGGCTAGTGTTTACCATCAATTGTATAATTAGGATAAAATCTTATCCAGAAAAGGAGGAGCACTCACACCATGCCTGTGAAGTCATTGATGACAATGCCAGGGAGAAAACTAATTTTTCTTCCAGCCTGAACTACAGAAAGTTAATTTTCATCTGGCTTTCCTACCATTACGTCAAATTTTACAGTAATTTTTACTAATATTGGAAACATAGACTCAAACAAACTAATAGTTTTCAATAACTGTTAATGAACGATATTCCATACGATGGCTTTCTGGTAGTGTTTCTTCAGCGTTAAAGGATACTTTAAATACAATTTGTACAACTTAACTCATTCTAGACTTCACTGCAATGTTAAAATCAATCATGTATGATGAAATCAAAAGTCACTAAAAAATCAAGAGATATGCTTTGAGGTTTTTGTTACGGAAGTTCAGCATAAATACTATCCTATCTCACAACTATTATATGAAAATCTGCATTCCAAAATAAATGAAATATTCTACAAAATAATAGGGCATCCCAACAATTTGATTAGCTGAAATCTTTGAAGTTGAAAAGTTATGTTTTTTAGTAAATAATACTTGTACTCAGCCACAAAAAAGTCAATCTGTTATCAATCTATTAACAACTTGGATGGAACTGGAAACCATTCTTCTAAGCGAAACCTCACAAGAATGGAGAAACAAACACTTATACTCAATACCAAATTGGAACCAATTGATTAATAATTTACATGCCCGTATGGAAACAGATCTCAATGAAAATCTATATGGGGGGAGCTAGGAGGTGGGGATAGGCAAATCACACCTGTTGGGTGCATACTATCTGGGTGATGGGCACACTTATTACTTTGACTCAGTCTGTCCAAAAATAAAGTATGTAAACATAACATATTTTGAAATAAAACATTCTGAAATAAAAGAGTACTTGTACCAATTAAATATAAGTATAAATTATAGATTTTAATAAAGAGCTATTTCAAATAGAAACAAAACAGAATCCTAATTATTAGCATAATGGCACCAATATTTGGTAGATTTTAACATATCAGAAGGATTTTAGTTTATTTTGAGCATCTGGAGTTATTTCTGATTTAAGTCCTTTTAAGAGTTTGCTGGAAAATACACTTCAGCGTCTCTACCCAACACTAGTGCAGAAGGCCCAATTCTGCATGTGGTGGTCTCATACTGAGACATCCAGTCTCCATCACCACTCCCTTAGTTTCCATCACCAGTCTACAGTCTGTGGACTACAAAGATGCGTCTGTGTATTTAGCATCCAAGCAGGTGGGTTGTCCCAACATACCGGAAATATTCAGCATCACTCAGGTGTTCTGAGTAGTCTTCTGATTAAGCAGGATTGCGTGAGAAGATTCTTCCCTGTTGAAGGAACCTCTTCGTAAACAGCTACTTTTGCAGCAGTTAGACCTTGTAATGTTACAACGCTTTCTATTTTTATATTTTTCATAATTCCCAATTGCTATTCATTCATATTTAAGTCTTCAGCACTTAAGATGAGGTTACATTAGGGGAATTCAGAAGATGGTAGAGGCATATTTTTTCTCCAGACTTTCTTTAGAATCCTGTTTGATGATATTTTATAGGTTATTTCTTTTCTTCAGATGTTGAACAATGATCATTCACAATATTCTTACATAATAAGCTTACTACTAATCAGAAAGTAATTAATTTGACCCAGTAATAAAAGACGTGCATTTATGTCGTTTATCAAAAATCCCCCATCTTCTTCAGAACTACTTCTTTTTTAAAATACCAATGATGAAATACTTGTTTACCTATTTGTTAGTTGAATCATACTATTTCATCACATGATCAATTTGGCATTAATAAATTAATAATTTTACTTGATATAGAAAACAAAATAGATATATAATTCTAACATGTTTTTTACCGGAGGTGAAATTTAAGCAATATGGTTAAATTGGTATCTCCTATAGCCCTCAGGTTGGCCAGTCTTGGCCTTTTATTTCCCATTATTCTCATTCATAGAAATTTTTTTACTTCTCTCCTCTATTAATTTCATTTTTTGAAGAGATTAGCAAGCCCATTCAATATAAAGAATAAATTTGTTTTCTTCATGTAACAACTCATTTCATTGCTTGGCATATTAAGTCTTTCATTTGCTAATCATTTGTATCATGAGGGATACAAAGATTAAGTTTCTATCCTGACTGTAAAGTTAGTCCCAGGGAGAGAAATGGATTCAGTTCACATATTTATCCTCAGCCTTCTTTCCTCTAACCCTCCTTATCCTCATTCTTCTCCTTTTGCTCTTCTTCCTCCATTGACTGTCTTTCCCTGTCAACTTGTTCACACTGACACACACTGAGAATGAACCTTCAGTTCGCTATTATTATCTAACACCTGTTGGGATGAACGCTGGCATCCTCATAACAATAAGTACGTGTCATTTACAAATAAGAAATCAATTACCAACAGCAAGCTGAGGATCTGAGGTAGTTGGCTGACTTAAAGTCAAATCTCCTGTGATACACTTTGAACTGTGCTCAGTATTCAGGAGCAATTCAATAAATGGTTGCTGAGAAAATATGTCCACCTCTCCAAATTTCAGAAATATTATATCTACTTCTTCCCTCTTGTCTGTGCTGTCATCAAAGGAAATTAAATTGGCATCTCATGTTTCCTTATCACAAAGCAGCTTTGGTTATTCCCAGGAACTCTTCTGAATGGCGGCACATTGACTGTTTGACAATTAACTCAGGCTTCATATTTCATGAGTCCAGGATGAAGTGAATGTTATTAACTGCCCATTGTACTTCTGTGATTGGTTTCTAGAAAATTCTTTTCTAATATTTGGTAACTTCTCAATTTTTGCCTGAATTATAGAAAATAATGTGTAGAGACTTTGAAATGAGATACCCACGTCTCATATTTCACATCTACAAAGCCTCCCTATTTGAATTTACATACATATTTTAAATACTTGGGGAGAATTTTCTTTTGTATTGTAGTTTGCCTTACAGCTATTCTGGCTTTGGTGGTTTCTAGTTGGTCAGACTGAACATATTCAATTGCCTGTTCACAGTATTAGAACCCTGCTACTATTGTGAGATCAAAAGACATGCAAGAAAGACCTAGTTGAGGATTATGGTTATTTTTTCCTCTTTCATATTTTAACCACATCTTTTCTCATTTGGGAGGTGATTTTGCTTGCTAGAAGGAAATCCTAATACAGAAATAAATAAGCACCAATATTTCTGCTTCTTAGAAAAATAAAATAGTATAATTTTAAAAACTATACAAAAAGGCTGGGCATGGTGGTTCACTCCTATAGTCCTAGCACTCTGGGAGGCCGAGGCAGGTGACTAGCTTGAGCTCACAGGTTGGGCACTAGCCTGAGTAAAAAGCGAGATCCTATCTCTAATAAAAATACAAAAACTGAGGCAAGAGGATAGCTTGAGTCTAGGAGTTGGAGGTTTCTGTGAGCTATGATGGCATAGCACTCTACCGAGGGCAACAGCCTGAGGCTCTATCTCAAAAAAAAGAAAAAAACAAACAAACAACTCTACGAAAATCATGTAATGATATTTTAAATTTTTGTACTATTTTTCCTTTTTTTTTTTTGAGACGGAGTCTCACTACATCACCCTAGGTAGACTACTGTGGCATCAACAGCTCATATCAACCCCAGCCAGCTCTTGGGCTTAAGCCATTCTCTTGCCTCAGTCTTCCAAGTAGCTGGGACTACAGCACTGGCCACAATGCCTGGCTACTTTTTGGTTGTAGTTGTCATTGTTGTTTGGCATTCCTTGGCTGGATTCGAACCTACCAGCTCAGTGTATATGGCTGGTGCCCAAGCCGCTGAGCTACAAGCACTGAGCCATTGTACTATTTTTTCATATCTACATATACTTAGTAAATTTTATAATTCTGTAAGGGTTCACAGAAATGATCTAGCCTAAGTCTTTCATTTTAATGAAATATTTATGGCATAGGGACAGATTCCAGTGTTACACAGTAATATTAGAATGACCTTTGTCCTTAAGACTCAGGCTGAGAAATAGAGCCCCGCAGATTCAGTTGCCTTCCCAATCCACTATCCCCCGTTCCGCTCAGCAGTAACCTCTACCCTGAATTTTATGTTTAACATGATCACACATGTTGATATACTTTTGCTTCATATGTATGTGCCCACATGTGATAGATATCATTATTTTGCCTATTTTTGAATTTTGTATATAAATGCTATCCTACGGGCTCTTTTTACAACCTGCTTTTGGAGGTAGTGCTCACTACATGTATTTTTGAGATTCATCCGTACTCACTCATGTAGCTATAGTACTTTCATTTTTCTTGTTGCTGCTTCTAATATTGCAGTATATGAATATTCTATAATTTTTTTGCCCACTTATTTATCTAAAGGTTTCAGATCACCTCCTTTTTTTCTCTTTCAAGTAATTATGCAATTAGTATTTCTAAAACTGGAAAGAATGGATTTTAGGACATAAGAATATTCAACTATTATTAAATTGTGGAACTACTCTCTAAACTAGTATTATTACGTACTTGCCATGATTTCTCCACATCCTCCTCAATATTTGGTTTTGCTAATATCCTAACTGTAAATAAAGTCTCATCATTGTACCTGATATTTCTCTAATGACTAAGCAGATTGCA
The DNA here is from genome assembly GCF_027406575.1 of Nycticebus coucang. Lineage (NCBI taxonomy): Eukaryota > Metazoa > Chordata > Mammalia > Primates > Lorisidae > Nycticebus > Nycticebus coucang. The sequence continues at coordinate 17,262 of NW_026515617.1, read as the reverse complement.
TCACCTTTTCCACATGGTTATTGGGCACTGAGACTCTTCCTTTGTCAATCAACTGTTATCTCCTTCGCCCATTCTTCTTTCCATATTTTTTATCTTTTAAACAGATTAATAAAAAGTCTTTACATATTTTGGATACTAATTCTTCCATTGCAAATATCTTCTCTCAGGCCATGGTTTGACTTTTTTGACTTGCATAATGTTTTATTTTAATATAACAAATTTAGCATTTTTTTTCTTTACAGACTTGGATTTTTATATCTTGCTTAATAAACCCTTCTCAGCACCTTAAATCGTAAAGCTAATTCCCTCTAAAAGATTTTTTTTTTTTTTTTTTTTTTTTTTGTAGAGACAGTCTCACTTTGTCGCCCTAGGTAGAGTACCGTGGCATCACAGCTCACAGCAACCTCCAACACCTGGGCTTAGGCGATTCTCTTGCTTCAGCCTCCCGAGTAGCTGGGACTACAGGCACCCGCCACAATGCCGGGCTATTTTTTTGTTGCAGTTCCCCGCTGGGTTTGAACCCACCGCCCTCAGTATATGGGGCCAGCGCCCTGTTCACTGAGCCACAGGCTCCGCCCAAGTTTTTAAGTTTTGCTGTGCATCTTTAGGTTTTTAATCTATGTTAAATACATACTTAGGTGTGAAATGAACTTCAGTTCATTATCATTTTATCATATGTTGTATCTAATGTCTAGATGATTCATCTTTCCTCACAATCATCAAATGCCACCTGTTATTCATCAAGTTTCCACAAATGCATGAGTATTTTTTTAAGTTTTTCTATTCTTTTCCATTGGACTAATTTCTATCCCTGAACCAAAGCTACATTACCTTAATTACTATCATTTTATATTAAGCCTTAATAGTTTATTCAGAAACTCCCAGACTCTTGTTTTCAGACTGTAATGAAAACTTGTCACCCGTTGCTGTTGCAAATACATTTGAGAATTAAATTTTCAGGTTCCAGGATGAACTGGACTGGAATCTTTATAATAATTACATTCATTTTATAGATTAATTTACAAGATTGACTCTTCCTTAGAGGAAGATGTATATTTCTTAATTTATGTGGTTTTACTCCTTAATTTCAATTGATAAATTAACTGTATACCAAAAAGTGACTGCTAAAAGTCACAAAGCCAATTAATAACAAAGCCAGTGGATGCTGGAAGGTGTTTGACCCCCTAAGTGCTTGCGCAACAAAAACGCTTAAATAGTTAAGTGAAGAATGAAGATCTTGGAGTCCTTGCATCTACAAAAATCCAACTTTTCTAGTTTACTAGGCCCTTGATAATCAAAGTGTGCTCAGATGGCTTAGCGAAACAGTCCTGAAATTCATTGCTTTGACTCTTTCTCTGAAGCCTGTCAAAAAATACTAGTGTTAAAAAAAAAAAAAGGAAAAGTATTAGTGGTAATCATGAGGTCATTGAATTTCAAAGGACGCAGGTAAGCAACATTGAGGCCTAGAAAATAGCCTCTAGGTCCTGCGACCATGTGACTACAGGCGCATGGAAGCTATCACCTGCCTTACTGAATGAACATCAAAAGTCCAAAATAAGAAAAGATTGTCTTTAAAAAATGTCCATAATCATATTTCTTTAAAGGACACAAAATGTTCAGTGTTTTTCTACAAGCAGCGTAAGCAAACAAATACAATTGCTTTGAAATCACCGAGTTGCCTCAACTTGGCATTTTAGTTACTAAGTGCCATTGGGGAAAATTTTGTACAAAAAAAAAAAAACATAGAATACTGAAGAGAAAGTAGCACAGAAAATTCAGTCTTTAAGCATTAAAGAAAAAAGATCAGATGGCGTATTCAGGTAGTACTGTGCCATTGGAGTTCCCTCCTGTTCCGTCGTACTGTTTGACTTCTCACTACAGCCCCCATTATCTACTGGGGGGAGCAAAAAGGTGAGGAGGGGATGGGAGAAAGCGAGTACCTGCAATATCGCCTCCGGCCACTAGGGGTACCTTTGTACCATTTTTCATCCTGCACCGATCTGAAGTAGAAACCTGTATTAGTGTATAACCAGGGTCCTCGGCATTTTTTGCGAGCAGTGCACCTAGAATCCGAAAAAAGATTTTTAAAAGGAAAGAAAGAAGCCACAGTTTTTCGGTCTCCCGAACAGGGCTATAAAATCGTTCCACTGGACGCCAGCACGGAGAATTCATTTTTGAGGTCAATTTCCAATCGAGATAAATCTATTGGATTAGTAGGATTATCTGATTGCAGCTGAAAGAAGTAACGTTTGATCATTTGTATTTCTTGCCTGATGGTTCGATTTCTATGGAGGTGGCTTTGGGTCGCCAGGATTCTAGATCGTGGTTGCATCTGGAAAGAAAAAGGATCAATCGACACGTTTTGGAAGTGTCCGTGGGTGAATAAGAAGGAGGGGGTGGCAAAGCCCGGGTTGCGGATGCTTAAAGAAAAAAAAGAAGAGAAAGCGTCTTGAATCCCGAAACAAGAATCACCGGGTGCTGGAGATTTCAAAAAGGCAGATAGAAATTGGTAAATACTTCGACCATTCCGGCTTGAATTTGACAACGACTTGGCGTAGAAACCGTCTCCGTGAATTACTGGAAGGGGCTGGGGGCGATGAAGGGGCTCCGGCTGTGGATTTGTCTCACCGAGGGTAAGTTCGGGTCGCTGTTGCTGGCGGTGGGGGGCTGCCGGGGCGTCGGTGCCGCGGCGCGGAGGAAACTGGAGAGAAGTGGGCGCAGCCTGCTCGCGCGTCCGGGGGATCGCGGGGGAGCTGACTTCCTTGGGCATAAAAGCCGTATTTTGTGGCGTCGGTGGGGGAAGCCAAGCAGCTCTCCACGATCGCCACTTTGCCCCGAAAACCTCTCCGTGGGGACCTCCCTCCGGAATCCGTGCCTTCTCCCAGCTACATTTCAGGGAGAGGCGGCGGCGGCGCCGGGTGCACCTGCTGGTGGGGGAATCGCCCGAGGGGACCCGGCGGCCGTGTCAGCTCCGTGTCTGTGGCTGTCTAGGCTTCTCGGGAAATCCTGCGGGGGGACTGGCCATTTTCATGCTGTCTCCTCTCCTTGCCTCTCCTCCTGCCGCTTCCCGCCTCCCGCTTCTCTCAGCCAGACGCTAAAGGGTTACAGGGTCACTGCATGGAGTAGGGACAGCAGAGCCAGTGGCCACACCAGCGGCCTTGTGATACACTCGCATTGACTACCCCATCCAGTCCGAGGGAACTTTCTCCGAGTTGACCAGCCCGAGACCGCGGCAGCCGCGGGACCAGGCCCGGCCGCTGCTCGCTGGCCGTGGTGTCCCCGCTTCCCTGCGAGACTGCTTTCTCGCTGGCCAAGGTGTCCCTGCACCCCTGCCCGGCCGCTGCTCGCTGGCGGTGGTGTCCCTGCGTCCCTGCCGGGTCGCCTGCTCGCTGGCCGGCTTCTCCTCCCCGCTGAGAGCTGCCAGTCAACTTCTCAGACATTTTATTGCAGCGAAATTCGGGGAATTACATTTTTCTGTCTAAAAATGTTTGAAAATTTGTCTGTCTCTCAGGAAAACTCATTTTTATTTGCAGAAAGAAGTCAGTCGCAGCAGCTTTGATTAATCACTAAGTGAATATTAACTGACTCAGGAAACTAAAAGTTGCTTTGGAATCCAGACAAGCATTTTTTATTCTGAACTAATTTTGGAGTCCACAAAGCTTCAGAACAATTATATATTCGCGACTGATTTATTTAAGGGGTGTATATAGATGGGTTAAATGTGTTAATACAATTTCCCCTTTGAAATGCTCTGACACTTCAGCGTCACAATTTTAGTTGACTTTTTGCTATTTGGGGCCAATTCGTTACATTTTAAATGTTCAGACATTCAAATGCACTGAAATAAAACGAAGCTAGATAATTGTTAAAGGATAAAATACTGCACCTTGTACATCTTGTATTTTGAACAAGAGCGTTAAGTATTTTTTTAAGGGGTCTCTGCTTACAGATTGGAAATCATGTGCTGATACCGTTATGGTTCCAGCTTTCAAATCTCTCCATTACGCCTGAACTTGTCAAAAGGTAACTCTTCAATTTCATCTGAAGCACATTCATTCTCCAGCACTTATTTTGGGACGTTCTGGTTATTAAAAGATGGGTCTCACCAAACTTTCTTCCTGGATTTGTGTGTGTGTGTGTGTGCATTTCTTAACATCTAATTTTGAAGATGAAGTAGGAAAATATAAATCTTTTGTCTTCCAAGAATTCTAAAGTGGAAAATTAGATATTTCCTATTTCTACAGACTTTTCGTATGCTTATTTAAAGATTATAGAAGTAGCACAAAATAGTTTCTGCAAGCAAAATTGTTAATTTTAAAGAGATTTCTGGGAGACTAGTTTTGCCTCTTTTGTGCTGCTGTGAGTCACGTGGTTCATGTGAAGAATGGATGTTCTGTGTATTGGTCCACTCTAGCCAATTATCCTGGCTGCACAGCCCAGTAATATTCAATATATTTTACAGAGATTAAATTGATAAAAATGACCTGTGGCAGATAACGAAGTAAATGATAATAGCATATAAATAATGAAGGCAAATGGTAAGTGGGCTGGAATTGCTCTTTTTGAGCTTGTAAAGAATATGACTGCTAATATAAATATGGATGGAGAATATAAAACATAGAAAAGAAGCTTTTTTTAAGAGCTAATTTACATACTTTGAAACCATTAAATCAGTGTCATTGCACATGCCAAAATGCAAGCATAGAAGACTTAGCTGAACATAACATTGGTAGTGGCCAGACAGTATTTTTCTGTGAAAAACAATGAATTTTTTTTATACTTTCATTACATTCTGTCAGTGAAAATGAAAAGGGGGAAATTTTGACCTATTGTTCGGTATTATTATCATGTGGGGTAATTGTGTTCTCAGTTTCTACAAGCAGTCCTTTCACAAAACGTTGGTGAACTGTGTGGGTAGTAAATCCACTTTGGAAGACCTAAAAATGGGAACAAATATGTACAAAACTTATGCCCTACAAATTTTTTAGAAGCTATGGGCAGTAAATGAATAGCGAAGTATACATTTAGAGAAATGATCCCTCTGAGAGTGGGTCACTCTAAGAAGGATGGAAAACTCTGTAGAGTTCACCTACAAAGTTAATTACATTTAGCTCCATCTTCTCCAGATTATGTGTTTTTGGTAATAATTATTAAAAAGAACATGGTGGCCTTCATCAGATATGATAATTACGTGTCAGAGTAACACAAAAAAATATGGTAGTTTTAGATAAAGGGATAGAAGCTCTCAACCCTAAAAATTGCAAGCACAGTTCCTAGTATAAGTGACAAGAAAAATGATTGAATTCCCCAAAGCTTATCACTATGGAAAAACTGATACTGCCATCACTGAAGCTCTGGTTGACAAATACACCTGTCCCTCAAAAACCTCCCACGTGTTCTGAGTGGCCCAGTATTCAGGAAAGGCTAACACATTGGCTATGGATCTTAGTTCTGTGATTTTTGATGCAATTAACCACATTAAATGTTATTTTACATTCACTGAATTTTTTAAGGAAATTACCACACGCTCTTAATTAAAAGCAAAATGAAAAGGGCGATTCTTTCTTAATGGTTTAATGCAGTTTGTTAGTTTGACACATGGCACACCAAAGTGTAAAGCTTCCATCTCTTTTGCTTTATTAAGAAATAAATAAGAACCCAACTTTCAATTAATTTAAATTATTAATATCTCAAATTTGAAAATGCCAGAGCAATAAAAAATCAGTGAACACTCGCAATCAATCTAAACTATACTTTTTTTTATTACTTTTCAAATGATAATTTAAAACACCTTGAGATAGCTAACCTCCTAATCTGGTGGGATAACAACATTCTCAACTGGTTTTAAGAATGGTTCCTTAATGGTAACGAGTTTGTTTGGGTACTTTGGTTGTCTTATTAATGAAATCTTGTTGATAAAGTCACATGTTGCTAAGTTGCTATAAAAGAATGTAAATTATCTCTGCTTTTAAGTAACCACCACAACAAACAAACCCCCCCACCAAAAAAAAAACCATTAAGCAGCAAATCTGGGTGAGAGAAAGACTGGCAACTCTAAGCTGAACTGAGATGGGAGAAAACTAGGAAATTATTCCAGGCATTTGAAATTATTAGACATTTAACTTTGGGGGGATTTTTATATGGATTTCTTTTATAACAGTCAATATAATCTCTTCTGTGCCTATTTCCATTATGTGTAAGAGAAATCCTAGTCAATGGGAAAACGCTTTACTGCTGCCATTACTGCAGACTTTATAGATCAGAGATGGGTCAGCATGTGAGCTCCAGCAGTAATGCCTCTTTTGTGTGAAACCTTATGGGCCTTGCAGGCACTCTCTCATCCTGACACTCATAAAACGTTCAAGTCCCATATTTATTATTTAATTTTCTTCCTATATATAGCAGCAGAGCACTTTAATATATGGATGTGTGGCAAAAGAAAGAAATGACAGGCGAGTGTGAATGGGACTAATGAGTTTCAATAGCACACATATTAGGGACTGCTAAAGGAAGTTTAATCAAGAAAAACAAGTTGAGCATGAAATTCATTTTGGAAGAAATGAAAGTTAAGTTACTACTACAGATGAAAAATCAAAAACCACAGTGATATATAACAGGAAATAAAGTTCCAACCTGAGACTAGAACAACTTAATACAGTTTACATTTTAGGACTTGATTTTAAGTTAATGAACTCAGATTTGCCTTATAAAGTAGCAGAATATATACTTTTTTATGTTGTTTTCACTTTTCCCTGGTTTCCATACCAATTTTAGTTTAGTGTTTTAACTGTGTATCCAGCCACACTTTTTGTACTAGACAAACTTTCTTTTTCATAAATCTAATTTCGAGCACTGCATGTACCTAAGATTAGAGCTGTCCACTGGAGCCCAGGTCATCCCTTTGGAGGTTTAGCATGTGGTGCTTCATTAGGAGAGCTATGTATTTATCTTTTTTTCCTATACATATGATTCTGTTTAATTATTGTCAAAATTTAGGAAAGAAGTAGATTTATTTGTTTGCTTGCTTTTTATTTATTTATTTGGTGGTGGCAATGTGGGGATGGGGAGCAGAATTTGGGGAAGAGATACAATATTATTTTCTTACAATGTACTTTTCTTACATTTTGGTCTGTATCTAAATCACACACACTTTCTGTAAATAATGAAGAAGTCAGATGATTGTGTGAAGATCTGTGCTTCTCAACAACTGCCTTTTTGGAAACATCCAGTTGATGTGCTAATTCATTTTTTATACAGATATGTAACAATGGTGATTCTTTTCTCTTCAGGGGAAAAAAGGAGGTTAATAGCAATGCTTTAAAGTGAGTCAAAGCTTGTTGCTTTTAAATATATATATAGTCATGGTGAACATTTTCATATTGTTATATGGAGTACTCACTATACTTGGAAGGTCAACGAGGTCAAATATGAAATCGAGGAAAAACCAAGTTGAGATTATCACTATTATAAATCTTTCCCATAAGGCAACCATCCCTCCAATGACAGAACTGACTGGGAAACATGGTGATTGCTACCTACAGCATTGACCAATCGTCACAATATTCATACCTTGAAAATAATACATGAGCCATTTAATAGTTAACCATAGCGCTAAAAGGAATAAAAGTTCCCTCAGCAACCGTTTTGTTTCAAGTCAGTGCATCTGTCATTTTTAATTTAAATCTGTAGTACTTAGCTGTCCAAAACCTTACACACAAGTGGCAGTGCCATCCAGCCTTTCTCTTATGGGCAAAAAAAGTCACCAGTTTCATTACCTCTTTAACCCTGGTGAGTATTTTAATACATATGTTAGGATGAGACCGATGCCAAAAGTTTCTCTTATTCAGAGTTGTAGGTTTTAATAACAACATCTAAGGAAGAAAACATTTTACATTTTGAAAGAATAATATAGTAGTAGTCTGTATAACCTCCATGATGGTGGAGGATTTTTGTCTTGTTTGTTCCAAGCTGGGGGTGCTTCTCCCAAGTGCCTAGAAGAGTGTCTATCACATCACTAGGGAGTGATAAATTTTTGTAAATGACTGAAGAGACCTGGGTTCCAGCCTAGGATGTTAGCAATAACATTTGTAACCTCTTCACTTACTTGGTCTCTTCATTTTTACTTTCCTTTTAAATGTACAATCAGTAGTTATCTGAATTGAAGAATACTTTGAAGTAATGTACAAAATTTCACACAGAAAATGTCATGTTTTAGAATATTGACTTTTAGTCGGAAAGATTATAATTGAAACTTTTTAATGATTTTTGCATATAGAGTTTATTTACTGAATTTGATAAATTATTGAATCAAGACTTTCAGGTATAATGGGATCATTTCTGCTGTTATAATTTACTGAAAGGTACATTAGAATTATTTTCCTCCATGAAGAAAACATGTCTCAAGGAACTCTGGAGTTACTTAAAGTCATTTCAACTGGGTAGAACATGGACAATTAGGCAATAGACTTAAAATATAACGATGGGCAAGTGTTTTTATCATTGAACACGTCATACCTTTTTCACTTTATATCTTTTACCATTTAACACTTTATAATCTCTATTATTTAATTTGAATTTAATGGATTTATTTAGCAACTTATACTCCATGTGTATATTAAATCTTCTTCAATTCTATTCATTGTCTTTACACAAATGGCCCATGAATTTTGCTATTGTTATTAGTACTCACAGAACTGTAATATGAGGAAGCAAAAGAGTTGTGGTTATCTGAAGAGGATTGCTTTTATTTTTTTTGTAGAGAGAGTCTCACTTTATGGCCCTTGGTAGAGTGCCGTGGCCTCACACAGCTCACAGCAACCTCCAACTCCTGGGCTTCAGTGATTCTCTTGCCTCAGCCTCCCGAGTAGCTGGGACTACAGGCGCCCGCCACAACGCCCGGCTATTTTTTGGCTGCAGTTTGGCCGGGGCCGGGTTAGAACCCGTCACCCTCGGTGTATGGGGCCAGCGCCCTACCCACTGAGCCACAGGTGCCGCCCGAGGATTGCTTTTGTAATATTCTTTCTTTGGGACCACAGGTAGACTCTCAGCCAGGTCAGGGTTGACGGGAAGCTGTGATTGTCACTTGGTGCCTTATGTGAGAAAACTTGGCTGCCTTAGTCCAGTTTCTGGTAGGCAGTTACTCCTTAAACAATAGTCACTACAGTGTTTGCCAATTTCAGCAGAAGCCTGGGACTGAATGGGTACAAAGGTTTAACTACTGTCTCTCTGCTAATCATCCTCCAAGGGGTCAAGATTGACACACCTTGGCACAGGGCCATACCCAGAGACTTAGCACTATCTTTGCCAAAGTTGCACTATACTCTGGCAACAAGGGAATTTTAAAGAGGACTTTAATTAATCAGGGCACTAAGAATGGCAATTTTCTACTCTTTTCAGGCACCAGCAACTCACTAGAAACAAAATAAGCTTCAGAGTGAGTTGAGGATGTGGTACTCTTCTCTGGCTGCTCTATAAAGGCACAGGCAGGTATAATTACGTTGCTTCGGTAAGCAATGACTTGTGACCCACTGGTGGCCCCTTTCAGACAAAATCATCAATTTAACATCAAGGGAGGTAATCAGCTCTACCTGGCTGTGTTTCCTGAGCTCTTGAGTGATTATTCATTTTCTTCCTGGGGATCACAGGGTCACCAATTAGTTTTTAAAATATGTCCTGCAGTATTTTACATATACACTAAAATTGTTGCCTGTGACTTCTCAAAAACATTAGGTCTCATTGATTCTTACCCCTTCACAGCTTCCACCTTCTTGTACATTTGGAATCAGGCTTCCTAAATAGACTCTAGTGTTTAGAGATTCTACCTGAAAGTAAGTTCAGAGTAAATACAAAGTAAAATTTCTTTTATACAGTTAATATTAAGTGGGGTTTTTTAGCCCCCTTTTCTTCCAGTAAATTAATAAATAAGCAAAGAAGAAACTTTCTAATATTTAGCTATTAGTTGTAATAATTGTAATGATGGTTATAGCAGAAAACCTCAGTGTGTAATGCAGAAAGAAATGCTGTCAGTTTAATCTCTTTTGCTTTTGTGTTGTCAGAAAAGCTGTTATGGCATCTTAAAATCATATTTTGTTCCCAAACAATAATCAAATTAGCTGCCAGTCTACATAGATATCTATGCACATTCCTGCACGATGAATTTCCTTAGTACTTTAATTTCCACCTCTTTTGATGCCGCGGACCACCCTGTCGGTGGGCTTTAGTCCGAGGGAAAGCAGGGAAACGGAGTCAGGTTGGTTGAAAGGTCGACGCAGGAAAATGACAGTCTGGCACACTATGGGTGAAGTATGCAGCTGTACTTTACTGAGTTTTAAGTACGGTTTTTATACAATTTACACAAAGCATTACAGGTTACACAAAGTATTTTTACAACTTGCTGACCTTTACAAGTTATATTTTAAGTTTGCAAACGTGGGTAGTTATCCATTACTATTTTTCAATATCCTGCCCTTAAGGAGAACAAAGTTTAGTGGTTATCAGCGAAAACTATTTGCTTCCTCTTGCTTCCTCTTGCTTTCTCTTATCTGAGGAATGTTAGTATAGTGTAATTCTTTACATTTGTGTTTAAGTAATAGTAAAGGCATAATTTGTTTTAAGGCTCTTATTAGATATATAAATTTTAAGTTAATGTTGGTTATATATACTTTTATTATGTGCTTATTATTAATCATATGTGATTATTCCATTGTGAGTTGATTGACTAAAAAGTAAGTGAAGTAAGATGTTTTTTAAGGAAAGTTTTACTGTGGGTGGTGATGGTGCATGTCGTGTTGGAACATCTTGTTTAAACATCTTGTTTGCTGTGCCTGCATTGTCTTAGCCCACTGGCGTTTATGGTGGGGACTTGCTTTTGTGCAGGCTTACTTGGAGCCACTGAGTCTGGCACAGTTATACTTCTTGTGCTGTTTCTGGATCAACTATCATTGTGTTCATTCTTTAAAACCTTATTGCTTACTTATCAGGACAAACAGACATTCAGCTTAACATACACGTACACTGTAACAGAAAGCCATACCCTTAGGTTAATGCGACAAAAAACAGCATGCTGGGCAACATCTCTGTCGCTGCGCACACTGGGGGTGCTGGGGGCTTCGCTCCAGGGAGCACAGACCTCCTTTCCGTCGTTTTACAACGCGGACAGCGCCACCTCGCTGCGGCTTGGTGCCGAGGGTGCGGCATTTTGAGTTTCACTCTTTCTTGCTGCAAGTCTAACTAAACTAATGCCTTCACAGAGGTCAGGCATCATATATGGATAAATAAAATCTGAGTGTTGTGTTAATTGATGAAAAATAGTATAACGAATTAATGAGTCATTCATTCAAAGAATAATGAATCACTAGGACCCACTAGGAAGTAATGCATTTTGGGGGGGATAGTTATAAAAAACCCAGGGCGTAGCCTCTATTCTAAAATAGTGAATCTGACCTGATCTTGTCAGTTTTATGATTGTTATCGCTGTCATCATGCTGTGACAAGAGCTCACACACCTAAAATGGCCTCCATGTTCCTGAGCTGGCAGCTCCTCTCTCCACTCCAGCCTGTCCCACTCTTCCCTCAAGTCACACTGATCTCTTTGGGAAGCCCTGGGCTCCAAGGCAAGTGGGTTTCCTCTTGCCACTATCTGAAACATTCTGACCTCGGGTCTTCAACTAACAACCCCTATTCATCTTTCAGAACCTAGTTCACAGCTCACTTCTTCATGAAGATCATTCTTCTCACTCCAGACTTCACATTTCCCCTCTGAGCACCCTGCATTATCTCTCTGGTGCAGCAGTTAGGACTAGTTACCTGTGTAGTTGACTTTACATAAGGTTGGTCTCTGCCCTTGAATAGTAATGTCCAGGAGAATCAGCACCATTCCTATCATATTCACATCGGCCTCTCTGCAGCCTGGTACTAAATGTTTGCTGACTGTAACAACAAAGGTAGAAGCTGAGATTACAAATTACCATGAAAAATAAGTGCTATTGATTCACTTAAAAGAAAGGTACTAAGTGTTTTGAGAGATAAAGGAAGGGAGTGATTTTATGGCTTGATTAATCATAAAAAAAAAATGTACCTACTGACCTTAGAGTCAGGTCTTGGTGGCCGTGAGCTGGCATCCCTCTGGGAAAACACCAATGGGGGGAGTATTCTCTAGGAAAGAAGATCTTGATGGGCAAGTCAGGCTAATTCACTGAGTGCTGCTCCTAGCGTTCAGTCTTGCCTTGCATTAGTATTATTTATTCACAAAGACAGTTTGCTAGCAGCTGTGATCTCTGCAACGGACTCATGTTTTATTCCTTGTAACTATGTAAAATATTTTGTTGGTAAAGTTTTTCTCCTATTACTGTCAAGTTTTAGTTTGCCTTTTCTTTTTATTTTTTTTTAAACATTCTCTGTTATTTTCTTACATTTAGAGGTACATTTAGAGTGGAATTATCCCTACGGGAAAGGGAACAAAGAGAACTCTTTCTGTTTTCTGAAGAAAAAGGGAGAATAGTGCATAACTCTAGAACACTCTTAAAAATCTGCCCATCCTTTCTACCCGGAGGCCCTGGGCAGAAGTGACAAGGAGGCAGCTTTTGCCTTATTTCCTTTGATTTGCAGCATCTGTAAACTGTGCTCTTGTTTTACTGAGGAATGTTGTGACTTCCATTTAACTATTTGTTACAAGGAGAGGATGAGAGCTCCACCTTGGTGGTGTTTAGAGACAATTAAAGGAGGTGATGCAAACAGCTGGGCATCTAGCCCTGCACAAACTCACTCGGTGCTCACCATTAGTCCAGTCATCACTTAATGATGCTCATGGCAGAAGGCCCTTGTCACAACATCAGTTGTCCAGAGCTACATGTCCATAAGGCCTTAGCATGGGCCTGGCATCCCTTGAACTTCTGTATGGGACAGTCTTGAACTTTGATATTCCTTTCACAGAATAGACCCTTTTTGGCCTTGGTTCCAAATTCATTCTTGTTTTCTTCCTTCTTGCACTTTTCTGACACTGCATAACTCCATACTCAGATTTAACTTATCTATTCAGCACAAAAGGTACCATTTCTTGTAAATTTTGCTCCTTGCACTTCAACCATCCTTGCCTTTCTTACCCCAATCCTGACTTCTGTTACTTTGCTGTCTGCCACAGGCTAGTGAATGCTGGGGAAAGTTTCAGTGCTGTTGAAGGTGCTGCAGATCGTGCCTGTTAACTTGCCCAGAAAGCTGAGCAGAGCCTTTCTATTTTTGGCCTGTTGTTATCTTGAGTTTTTCCTTCTCCTCCAATCCTCCCACTGAGCATATGACTTCACTGAATTGGTCTCATTGAGGATAAAAGTGAAATGTTCTGTATCATAAAGAACAGGGTTCAGGGCATGTTCTCTGGAGTGAGTTAGTCCTGGGTTTGTTTTTTAGCTCTTCCTTTTGCTGGCTTTGTGGCTTGGTAGTTATCTAACCACCTTAATCCTCATTTTTCTTATTTGTAAGAGTATTTGGCTTAATAAGTCTCTTATGAAGACTAAGTTTTTGAATAGTACTTGGTAAATTGGTGGTGATCTATAATGGTTGTTCTTGTCATTGTCATTTTCACATAATTGTAGACGTATCCTGTTAATACTTTAAACTGAACATGGAGTTAAAGCTTTATGTGGATTCTTTTTCACCAAACTATTTACTACATTAATGGTTCCCACACCTTTGTGATCATGTAATCTATACTTTTGATAACCAAACCCTAAAATGTATAAAATATATACATATATTCCTACATAAATATTTCTATAAACAGACTTTAAAACATACACAAAAATAGTAAGAAGATAGGAAGGATAAAATCAGAATTTTTAAATGTCTTGTAAATTCTCATGCCTTTATTCAATCATTAATTAATATCTTAAAGCACAGGCACTGTTCACAGCTAATGAAATGAATGTAAATTCATACTTCAAGTTATCTTCTTGAGGTTTTCAATTTTTTTCTCTTTCTTTCTTTCTTTCCTTCCTTCCTTCTTCCTTTCCTTTTTCCTTCCTTCCTTTCTTTTTTTCTTTCTTTCTTTTTGACAAAGTCTCACTCTGTCATCCTGAGTAGAGTGCTACGGCATCATAGCTCACAGCAACCTCAAAATCTTGGGCTCAAATGATTCTCTTGCCTCAGCCTCACAAGTACTGAGACTACAGGCACGCACCACAACAATGTCCGGCTAGGTTTTCTAATTTTATTAGAGACAGGGTTTCACTTTGTTTAGGCTGGTCTCCAACTCCTGGCCTCAAGTGATCCACCCATCTTGGCCTCCCTGAGTGCTAGGGTTAGAGGTGTGAGCCACTGTGCCCAGCTGGCTGTTTTCAAATATTTTTGTCTGACTTTTTATTATACCTGATTACATAGTCTTTGTTTTTAATCTTATAGCTGCAGAGGAACTTGTACTAAAATTTGGAAAAGTTTCATTTCTGTCCTTTTATTGTCTTAACTTAAAACTGTATTTCTTGTATTTCCTTTCATCTACACGTATTTTATGGGGGAAAAAACTTAATCCAGTAGTCCATTTTATAAAGGTTACTTTAATTACAACTAGATTAAAAAATTATATATCTGGTTGTTCAGTAATGCAAACTATAGCACAATGCTATACATTGAAAATGAGCATTGAGGGCAGTGCCCTGTGAGCAGGGTGCCGGCCCCACATACCGGTGGTGGGGGGTTCAAACCCAGCCCTGACCAAAATGCAACAAAAAAAAAAAAAAAAAGAAAAGAAAAGAAAATGAGCATTGACAACGATACTGTTGGAAAATATAATGTGTTCTAGAACAATCAACCTTCCCAATAAGTCCTCACATGCAAGCATATGACATAATAATGTGAAGACACTGGCGTGGACTCTATGTGTGTATTGGGAATGCTTAATTTCTCGTTTGTTTTTATGTAAAAAATTTGGTAAATAGAAGTTCAACTATTTAGTTCTCTCATTGCGTCTGATCATCTCGTGATGCTGCTTTAGAGGTTGCTGCTCCATAATATTGCCAGTTTTATTTTCTTGTGACTAAATTTGAAAATACTTTTCCCCTGCTAGGAATGTTTAATGCCTTTTCATCATCTGGTGAATAAAATCAAAGCTCTTTAGTCTCTTAATGAAGGGCTTGCTTGATGTCACTCTAGCCTGCCTTTCCAGTCTTATCTAATGTTCATCTTCATTTGCTCTGTATTCTGGCCAAACGAGACTGAACCCTCCTCAGACAAGCCTCTTTCTGTCCTTTCTGTCACAAGGCAGGCTTTGGGGACTGGGGGACAGATGGCAGAGGTTTGTCTGCAAGAAGTTTGTTGGGGAGCACTATTGGGAAGCATAATTGTCAAGAGGTGAGGGGACCCCATCACCTCCTGCCTCTGCCCATTTCCCTGGGGAGCTGCAGTGGCCTTTAGAGCTGTTGTCACTGAGGAACAAGCCCAGGCCTTTGTCATGAGCATTTCACCCAGGAAGGTGAACCCCACAATAGCCACTGCACATTCTCACTCTGGTCTCCAACTCCTGGCCTCCTTTATACTGCCCCTAGAACAAGCCTTGTCCGAGATCCCCTCTGTGATCATCAGTGGTTTTCCTAATTATATTTATTCTTTTAAGCCCCAAGTTCCCCTTGATTTATGAACTTTTTCTAATTCACTAGCTGGAGGTAGACCCAACTTTTCTTTTAAAGCCTAACATCATTTTGTACAATTGCATTCATTTGCTTATTCATCCCATTTTAAGTACTTATTATGTGAGTTAATTATATATTATTTACTTTAACTATTCAGTTGATGAAAGATCTCAGATACACTTATTGGACAGCTTTTTCACAGGCAAGGAACTCAGCATGACAATAGCAGGAGAAGGCTTCACATTAACCGGAGCCCCAAATCTCAGACTCTGTCCTCCCACTGCTCAAGCTTCTTTGCCCTACTGCTGCTGTGTCACACATGACACCTCAGTCCCCAGACCTTGAACCACCACTAGTGTGTGTATGGAACATCTTGGTACAGGAAGCTCAAATCTGCCGCTGGTCGGGTTCTCTTAGAGTGAGTCCGTTACACAGGTGCATCCCTCCAACAGGGCCAGTCTTGGCTGTTGAAAACCTCCATATTCCATTGAAACCAGTTATTATTAAATTGAATTATCATATTTGTTGTTATTATTACTTTAATTCATTTATTATATCCAATTGTTATAAGCATGGTTGACATGGTGGTGTGGTCTGACTTTGAAACAACTCATTGAGCTGTAGGTAAAAAACATTATTTGTCTTTAGTTAATACAATTAATATTCATTATTCTTGGTTTCTATATTTGCAACTTTGCCTATTCACTGATGTTTATTTGTAATCCTAAAATTAATACATATGGCACTGTCACCGTCATTCTATAGATATAAGCAATACAGAAAAAAAACACTGAGTCACCCTATGAACATATTTTCCACTGATGCTCAACAGAGCATCCCTCTGCCTTCTTGTTCCAAGTCTATGAACAGAGGTTGGAGGTAGTGGTGGCAGGGTGTAGCAGTGCTTACAGGGACCAGTTGGAGGGGTTTGGATTTCTAACTCTGGCACCTGTTACTATGGTGGCCGTAGGCACTCACCACTTCAGAACCTTAGGTTTTCTTTTGTAAAAGAGAGAAAATAAAATCTACCAGGATGAGTTGTTTTAAGGGTTTAAAATTATAATCTATGTGAGATATGTCTATATATGTACATATGTATGTGTACTTTTCTAGGAATGCTGGATCTGTGTTTCCTCGCTTAGTGTTCTTGGTAACTTTATAAAATCTGCTGCATGTTTTGTAGGATCAGCTAAGGGTCATCACCAAGCTCCAGGCAGCTCTGGAGGTAAGCATGCAGTCAGTCCAGACCAACTGAGATATACCCAGGCTTGCACTCTGTAAAGGATTTCCATGTAGATTTTATGACAGATATAAAGATATTGTTTAAAAAACACACACAAAATCCTCTCCCTCAAATATGAAATTCAGTTGGGAGGAGTTGGGATCAACAATAAAACAAACAATAAATCCAAAGCAAAAGAATAAAGAGGTAATATTGTTTTAAAAAGACATATAAAAAGGCTGTGCAAAGATGCAAGTCAGAAACTTCGTGCAGGTCCCACTCCCACCTTCATTTTGCATTTATTGAGCGATATTCTCACTCTGGTCTCCAACTCCTGGCCTCAAGCCATCCACCCTGCCAAGAGACACTTCTTTTTTTTTGTCACTATGTCATCCCTCCATAGACTGAGAGCGCCATGGCGTCACA
>NW_026515616.1:0-89442 GCF_027406575.1 Nycticebus coucang | reverse complement strand
CCTGCCGTAGAAACTTCTTGGCAGTTGTACATGGTACTCGGTTAAAGAGCAATGGAGACAATGGGCAACCTTTCCTGGTTCCTGATCTAAGTGGAAATGATTTCAACTTAACTCCATTCAATACGATATTGGCTGTGGATTTGCCGTAGATGGCCTCTATAATTTAAGAAGGGACTTTACCTAACAATTGCAATCAGTGTAACCTGGCTTATTGTACCCTCAATGAATCCCCAACAATAAAAAAAAAAAGAAAAAGAAAAAGAAATGTCCCTTCTATACCAATTTTCTTAAGTGTTCTGATCATGAACAGATGCTGGATATAATCAAACGCTTTTTCTGCATCAATTGAGAGAATCATATGGTCTTTATTTTTTAGTTTCTTTATGTGCTGAATTACATTTATAGAATTACCTATATTGAACCAGTCTTGAGACCTGGGATAAATCCAACTTGGTCATGGTGTATAATTTTTTTGATGTGTTGTTGGATTCTGTTTGTCAGGATCTTGTTGAGTGTTTTTGCAGCAATATTCATTAGTGATATTGGTCTATAATTGTCTTTTCTGTTTGGGTCCTTCCCGTTTGGGGATCAAGCTGATGTTTGCTTCGTAGAATGTGTTGGGTAATATTCCTTCTTTTTCTATATTTTGGAAGAGGTTTAGTAATATAGGTACTAGTTCTTCTTCAAAGGTTTGGTAGAATTCTGACGTAAAGCCATCTGGTCCTCGGCTTTTCTTTTTAGGGAGATTTTGTATAGTTGCTATTTTAGAACTTGATATAGTCCTGTTCAACATTTCCACTTCATTCTGGCTAAGTCTTGGTAGGTGGTGGACTTCCAGGTATTGGTTGATTTCCTTCAGATTTTCATATTTGTGAGAGTAGAGTTTCTTATAGTATTCCTTAAGGATTTTTTGAATTTCTGAGGGGTCTGTTGTTATTTCATCGTTACCATTTGTGATTGATCAAATTAGAGATTTTACTCTTTTTTTCCTGGTTAGGTTGGCCAAAGGTTTATCTATTTTATTAATCTTTTCACAAAACCAACTTTAGGATTTATTGATCTGTTGTATAATTCTTTTGTTTTCAATTTTATTTAATTCTGCTCTGATTTTGGTTATTTCTTTTGTTCTGCTGGGTTTGGGGTTGGAATGATCTTCCTTCTCCAGTTGCTTGAGATGTCCCATTAAGTTATTAACTTCTTCTCTTCCATTTTCTTGAGGAAAGCTTGCAGTGCTATACATTTCCCTCTTAGCAGTGCCTTTCCAGTATCCCAAAGGTTCTGATAATTCATGTCTTCATTGTTGTTTTGTTCCAAAAATATGGTGATTTCCTTCTTAATCTCGTCTATAACCCATCTATCCTTCAGCATAAGGTTGTTTAGCTTCCATGTTTTTGTATGGGTATGCAGATTCCTGTTGTTATTGAGTTCAACATTTATTTCATGATGGTCTGAGAAGATGCAAGGAATAATTTCTATTTTTTTAATTTGCTGAGGTTAGATTTGTGGCCTAGGATGTGGTTGATTTTGGAATATGTTCCATGGGCTGATGAGAAGAATGTGTATTCAGTTTTATAGGGATGAAATGTTCTGTAGATATCTGTTAAATCCAGATGTTGAATGGTTAAGTTTAAATCTAAAATTTCTTTGCTTAGCTTCTTTTTGGAGGATCTATCCAGCAGTGCTAAAGGGTTGTTAAAATCTCCAACTACTGTGGAACTGGAGGAAATCGAGTTGCTCATGTCTGTTAGAGTTTCTCTTATAAATTGAGGTGCATTCTGATTGGGTGCATAAATATTAATAATTGAAATCTCATCATATTGAGTTTATCTTTAACAAATATGATGTGTCCATCCTTATCCTTCCTTATTTTGGTTGGTTTAAAGCCTATTGCATCTGCAAATAGAATTGCAATGCCTGCTTTTTTCTGCTTTCCATTTGCCTGGAGTATAGATGACCATCCCTTCTCCTTGAGTCTATATTTGTCTTTTAATGTAAGATGAGATTCTTGTATGCGGCAGATATCTGGCTTGAGTTTTTGTATCCAGTCAGCCAATCTGTGCATCTTTAGAGGACAATTTAAAGCATTCACATTAATTGAGAATATTGATAAGCCTTTCGAGAGACTGGTGGACATTTTTAATCCTTTTACGACTGTGGAAGTTGGAATTTGATCAAAATTTTCTGGGTGAGTTTACTTTTGTGGTGGAGTATTATGCTGGTCTTTATGGAAGACGGGTCTGAGAATATCCTGAAGTGCTGGTTTAGTTATGGCAAATTTCTTCAACATGTTAATGTCATTGAAGTATTTAATTTCTCTGTCATAAATGAAACTCAGTTTAGCTGGCTACAGGATCCTGGGTTGAAAGTTATTTTGTTTTAGGAGATTAAAAGTCGATGACCATCCTCTTCTAGCTTGAAAGGTTTCAGCAGAGAGATCTGCAGTTATTCTAATATTCTTCCCCTTGTAGGTGATGATTTTCTTTCATCTGGCTGCTTTCAGAATTTTCTCCTTCATATTAACTTTAGAGAAATTGATTATGATGTGTCTGGGGGATGTCTTATTTGGGTTGAGTCATGATGGAGTTCTGAAACTGTCTGCTATCTGAATTTCAGAATCTCTTGGCATGTCTAGAAAGTTCTCCTTCATAATCTCATGTAGAAAAGACTCTGTGCCTTGTGAAGCCACTTCGTCGCTTTCGGAGATCCCTATAAGACAAATATTGGTTTTCTTCAAATTATCTGAGAGCTCTCTTAGAGAGTAATCTGTTTTTGCCCTCCATTTCTCTTCCTCTTTGAGAGTTTGGGAGCGTTCAAAATCTTTGTCTTCAATGCCAGAAATCCTTTCTTCTGCTTGCTCCATTCTGTCACTGAGGGATTCTACTGTGTTTCTCAGATCTTTGAGGGCTGCAACTTCTTGTCTCAATGTGTCAAAATGTTTGGTCATTTGACCTTTGAATTCATTGAATTCTTGAGATATCTTTTGGGTTACTGCTTGGAATTCTAATTTGATCTTATTTGCTATCCAGATTCTGAATTCGATTTCTGACATCTGAGCCATTTGTTTGTGTATGGGATCTTGTGCTGTGTCTACCCCATTGATTCTTGGGGGAGTTGATCTACTCTTGATTATTCATTTATTTATTCATTTTTATTAAATCATAGCAGTGTACATTAATGTGATCGTGGGGCACCATACACTGTTTTTTTAGACCGTCTGACACATTTTCATCACACTAGTTAACATGGCCTTCCTGGCATTTTCTTAGTTATTGTGTTAAGACATTTACATTGTACATTTACTAAGTTTCACATATACCCTTGTAAGATGCACCGCAGGTGTAATCCCTTGCCAGAGTTTTTCTGTTGATTTTGCCTCATGATTGTTTTTCACTATTGCCTCTGGCCCTCCTCAGAGTTGGGAAGGTGTCTCTCCAAGATTAGACCCCAGCGGGATCACTCTATTGTTGCTGGATCTTTGTAGGGAGTGACCCTGTGTAGCTCCTCTGGGGCTGCCCCAGCCAGGGAGTTCTGGTTGTGGATGCAGCTCAGGAGTGTGACACACCCAGATCCAGCAACAGGGCGGGGGGTGGTGCACACAGTTCTGGGAGTGCCTGGTGCCCAGGGACTTTGGCACAGAGGGCCCAAGGCTCCAGCAGTCTCTGGCCAGGAGAAGGGCTCCACACAGAGCCAGGGAGGGCTCCAGAGGTCACGCAGCTACCAGAGTCCCTGGCCAGATGAGCAGGCTGGTGTGGAGGCAGGGAGGGTACAGGAGGAAGGACGTGGGGTTGCGCCGCTCCCGTAGTTCATGGTCAGGGCGTGCAGAGGCCCGGAAGGCGAGGGTTGCTGGTCGTGGGTCACAGTGCAGCTCTTACCAAGGTCCCGGCTGGCGCCAATCACTGTTGCAGTGCAGTTCTTACAGAGGTCCACTCCGCACAGCTCTTACCGAGGTCGGGGCAGGTGCCAATAGATATATTTTCTTTTATTACTTTGTATACATTGGTAGCACTCCATGGGAAGTAGTTCCCAACCTTTTTCAGCACAAGGGATCAGTTTTCTGGGCGGTAATTTTTCCATGGACCTGGCGGCAGTGGCAGCTGCAGGCCCCAGGCTCATCTGTGCATGTCCCCAGCGCCAGCTGCGGGAGCCACTCTACTGCTGTTTAAATGAAGCTTCTTTGACTCTCAGGCCACTGAACACACACTCTCTTCCTCATCTGCTCTTTTACCTAAAATCTGGCTGAGATGGGGTGGACTTGAAAAGCACCCTAGAATGGTTCCTTGGCTGCTTTTGAGCAAAAATGTTGTGGAGGGCACATTTTTTTATTTTTACTTTTAATTAAATCATAAACACACAGATCATGTATATATTAATTCATTTATAGGGGTACAATGTACTGATTTCATATAGAATTAGGAACACTTATACTGGTTAATATATACCTCATCTCATTTACTTATTGTGTTAAGATATTTATACTCTGTAATAATAGATCCAACATGTACCCTTGCATTATGCACCAAAGGTGTGATCCCACCATTCAGGGGAGGGCACATTTTATAAGCACATCCTGCCTGTATCCACCTGCCCCAGATTCTTTTTTTTTTTTTTTTTTTTTTTTTACCCGGGGCTGAGTTTGAACCCACCACCTCCAGCATATGGGACTGGCGCCCTACTTCTTGAGCCACAGGCGCCACCCTTCAGATTCTAATTTAGATGATCTAGTTAAAATCACCAGATGTGAAGTGTTGACTCTACTGCCGAAAAACAGCAGCACTCTTGAGTGGAGTTAGTGGCAAGGTAAATAGGTTTGGATTATTCTGGAAGGTGATTCTTCCATGTCAATCAAAATGTTAAATATGTACATCTTTTGGCTGAGCAATGCAACTTCCAGAGCACTTGCCTGAAAAAATTACCTGACCACATTCACTAAAGATAATGCATTAATTCAAGTGTTATTTGCAGGGAAGGGAATGGAAAAAAACCTAAATAATAATTGATAGGAGACTGACAACCACCCATAGTAAATGATAGGAGACTGATTCAATAACTTATACATCTATATTATAACGTAGCCATTTGAAAAATAAAGCAGTGACTATGTGAATCACATGAAAAATTACTCGGGATGGAATCTATGTAAAAAGTCAGTGATGGAATATTGGTATGATGGAACACTGTACAGCAATGAAAATGAATCCATAGCACTACGGGTGTCAGTGTGGATTAACCCATACAGTGTTGAACAAGGGAAAAACAAAGAAATAAAAAGAAACAGTTTTCATTCATATGGCATGATGGCATTTATATAAAGTTTTTTAAAATGCCACACAATGCTGTATATTGCTTAGAGTTATTGATATCTGTAATAAAATAATGTACACAAGAAATAATAATAAAATGATAAAGGTTCACATAATCAATGAGAAAACTGAATGCCAAATTCAGGGCAATAGTTCTTCTGGGGGAGATGAAAATCGTGGAAGAGGAAGAAACGGGGGCTTCGGCTACATTGGGGGTGCTCTGTTTCTCAGGATGAAGGTGTATATATGTGAATATTTATTGCCTTAGTCACTAACTCTTTTTGAATGACTGAAATATTTCAAAATATGTTACTTTGTAAGTGACAGAACAATCTATGCTATGTGATGACTCGGTGAATGCTCACATAGACAGAAAGTGACAGCGGTGCTGGTGAGGGATGACAGGCTGCCTGTGAGCTCTGTTTTACAAGTGTGCTTTCATTTTACTCTCTAAGGACCCTAAAAGATAAATAAAGCTGGTGTAAACCTACCCTACAGAAGAGAAAAGTGAGCTGCAGAGAAGGGGAGTGACCATGTAAGGTCTCACTGGCAGTTAGCAGTGGACTGAGTCTAGAACATTGATTGTTCAGAGCAGCATTATTCACAATGGCGAAAAAGTAAAAACAACTAAATGTCTACCTACTGATAAATGGAGAAATAAAATGTGGTATATATATCAAAAAAAAAAAGAAAAAAAAAAACAATTCTGACTCCCAGACCCACACTCCTGCGTACTATTCCATTTTTTTAAATAAAAATACTTTTTTTGGTTTTTGCATCAATACATTTTGTACAGATTAAAGACCCTATTAACACTGATTCCCATTAAAAGGCAAACTTGGTGAATTGGAGTGGGGGGTTATACTTTTGCTTTTCCACCTTTTAGGTACTCTTGCACTTTTTGAATAAACTTTCATCGGGAAAAAAATATTTGAAAATGAGGGGAAGAGGAAAGGACACAGGAAATGATATCGGACAGTATCTAACTCTACCCCAATTTGTTCTATGATTTTGGACAAGTCATTTGCCCTCTCTAAGCCTTGATATTTTTTTTTTCTTTTTCATTTATAAAATGGGAAAAACAGGGACGACACCTGTGGCTCAGTGGGTGGGATGCCGGCCCCATATACGGAGGGTGGCAGGTTCAAACCCAGCTCCGGCAAACTGCAACAACAAAAAAATAGCCAGGCATGGTGGTGGGCACCTGTAGTCCTAGCTACTCGGGAGGCTGAGGCAAGAGAATCATCTAAGCCCAAGAGTTGGAGGTTGCTGTGAGCTGTGACACCTACCGAGAGTGACAAAGTGAGACTCTGTCTCTAAAAATAAAATAAAATAGAAAAAACAAAATGCCAACTTCACAGTATTGTTTGTAGGTTAGAATGAGATCACAAGTGGGAACGTACTTTGTGGAGTATACATTGCCATCTAATACCAGTATTCGTAGCATGGTTACCCAGGCAGAGGGCTGCAACTGAATCAGTACATGCAACTTCTGCTGTCTGCAAACCCACCCTCACCATTGCCGTTTATCCAAGACAGTCTTCTCAAAGTCCAGATGGGATCAGCCCTGTGGATCTATCTAAGGTTTCTCATTCCCACAGGACTGGGTGAGCTGCGTCTTCTTTTGTTATAACAAGTCAGAGCTGTCTTTCAGCTGTGGCAATTTGATATCCAGGGCAGACTACTAGGTGCCAGCACCTGTTTCTGTCCCAGTGACCGGCATGTGGTAAGTGCAGAATGAATGGATGATTAGATGGATAAATGGATGGATGGATGGATGGATGGATGGATGGATGGATGGATGGATGGATGGATAAATGGGTGTGTGGATGGATGGGTGGGTGGATGGATGGATGGATGGGTGGATAGATGAATGGATGGATGGAGCAATAATCAAATGTGAATGGGACAAGAAAATTTGGCCCTCACTCAATTTAACTTCCTTTATCTATAAAGCAAGAATTATGCTAAGACCTTCTCCAACCCTAAAATTCAATGATACAAGCAAAACGAAGCTGATCAGCTCTGGGAATAGGGAGCAAACTGGTTTAGTTCTGAGCACAGTGCCAGTTTTGCTCACTGTGACTAACCCAGTGGTCCTCAATCTAAGCGACTTTGCCACCCAGGGGATATCTGACAATGTCTGGAATTATTTTGGTGAGTTTGTCAGGGAAAAGTTTGCTAAGGGCATCTATCGGGAAGAATCCAGTGATGCCCTTGCCCCCGGCAAAAATGACCCAGCCCAGGTGTAGGCAGCATAGAATTGACTGGAAGTCTTAAATCTGCTCCAGATGTGTTTTTTATTTTGTTTGATAGGCTGTAGAATGGTTTTTTAAGCCTCAAATGGCTTTGGTGGTGGTGGTGGTGTTATTTTGAAACAGAGTCTCGCTCCGCCACCCAGGCTAGAGTTCCATGGCCTCAGCCTAGCTCATAGTAACCTCAAACTCCTGGATTCAAGGGATTCTTCTGCCTCATCCTCCCAAGTAGCTGGGACTACAGGCACCAGCCACAACCCCTGGCTAATTTTTTTCTTATTTTTAGTAAAGATAGAGAGAGTGTCTCTCTTTCTCAGGCTGGTCTCAAACTCCTTGGCTCAGCAATCCTCTTGCCTCAGCCTCCCAGAGAGCTAGGATTGCAGGTGTGAGCCACCTTACCCAACCCAAATGGCCTTGTTTTATTACTACCACTGATGTGTTGTGTGACCATGGGCAGCCATTTCTTCTTTCTGGACATCAAGCTCTTTACCTGGGCAGTTTGTAACCATAATCTCCAGGAACCTTTTGATGTTTAAGATGTGATATTTAGGCTGGAATGGTGGCTCATTCCTGTAATTCCAGCACTCTGGGAGGCTGAAGTAGGATGATTGCTCAAATTCAGGAGTTCAAGACCAGCCTGAGCAAGAGATGCCATCTCTACCTAAAAAAAAAAAAAAAAAAAAAAAATTAGCTGAGCATGGTGACAGGCATCGATAGTCCCAGACAGTCAGGAGGCTGAGGCAGGAGGATTGCTTGAGCCCCAGACTTAGAGGATGCTGAGAGCTATATTGCCACAGAGTGATAGAATGAGACTCTGCCTCAATGACAACAAAAAAAAGTGATATCTGCTTTTTGCTTTTGTCCTTGTGGGGTCAAACCAAGCAACCGAGGCAGATGTATAAGTCCTTATTGTGGATTTTGAAGGTCTAGAAAATAACCATTGGATTGGACGTTAATAATGATGACATATAAGAGTAGTGACTGATATTTTTGTAGCACCTTTACCAAAAATAGACCCATTTGATTCATCTGCCACTCCTGCCTGACTACAAAGGTGGTCATTGTAAACAGTCCTGTGAGGGGAAAATTATCATCATCCCTACCAGGAAAACGCATTCCAAGGCAGTCCAGTGACTCAGGTAGCCCAGGAAATGCTTCCAAGGTCACAAATGTGTCCCTGCCTTCCCTAGACCTCTCAACCACAAGGTGCTGGGAGCCAGCACCTAAACTCAGCCCTTTTCAGAAATGTTTACTTTTTCATTCAAGGAAGTATGAGATGCTTATGAAACATAATTTTTTTAAATTTTTTTATTAAATCATAACTGTATACAATGATATGATTATGGGGCATCATACACTCACTACATAAACCATTTGACACATTTTTATCACAGTGGTTAACATAGCCTTTCCGGCGTTATCTCAGTTACTGTGCCAAGACATTTACATTCTACATTTACCAAGTTTCGCAAATACCCCTGTAATATGCACCACAGGTGTGATCCCACTGATTCCCCTCCCTCTACCCACCCACCCCCTTTCCCACTTCCCCCTATTGTTAAGTTGTAGCTGGGTTATAGCTTTCATGTGAGAGTCCCAAATTAGTTTCATAGTAGGGCTGTGTACATTGGGTATTTTTTCTTCCATTCTTGGGATACTTTACTAAGAAGAATATGTTCCAGCTCCATCCATGTAAACATGAAAGAGGTAAAGTCTCCATCTTTCTTTAAGGCTGCATAGTATTCCATGGTATACATATACCACAATTTATTAATCCATTCGTGGATCGATGGGCACTTGGGCTTTTTCCATGACTTAGCTATTATGAATTGGGCTGCAATAAACATTCTGGTACAAATATCTTTGTTATGTTGTGATTTTTGGTCTTCTGGGTATATGCCCAGCAGAGGAATTACAGGATCGAATGGCAGATCTATTTTTAGATCTCTGAGTGTTCTCCATATATCGTTCCAAACATAATTTTTAAGTGCCCAAAAGTGGAAGGAAGAAAAAAATGTCACCAAACATCATCCATCACCTGTAGCTCACCAGGGCTGCCATCTTCAGGCCGTTCTTCAATTCAAAACACAGCTCTCCACGTTGCAATTTGTTTTACTTGGTTGTTTCTGGTTGTTTTCGTACACACCATAGAATTTTACGTCTTGCTCATTTCACCGAGCATTATATCAGAATCAGTCCCCAGCTCTCTTTCCCTCACTCACATCACCTTGCGCCTGCAGGATGACATGCTGTTGCTTGCAATTCCATGCTTTTCCCAGCCCTTCTGCTGCTGCTGCTGGGCATTTAAGATAACAAACCCTGAGCCTCAGAACTTGTGCTTTTTACACTTTAGTGGGACAACAGCCAGTCTAATCTCCCATCATGCTGTCAAAGCTAGAAAAAAGGGGTGGAGAGAAAGAGAGAGAGAGGTGCTGCCTCCCCAACTTGGATAGCAGAGCTAATCCCAGATGACTTCTGTGTGACTGGGCTCTGTCCCTACAGACAAGAGCAAACATCAGTATGCATTTAATTAAAGCTTCGTCTCTTCTGTTTGCCTCTGTATTTGGTTACCAGTGTATGTCTGTTTTCCTAGCTCCTTGAGGGCAAGGGCCGTATCTTTGAGTGTTGACTCTCTCATGCTGAGTGTCAACCAGAGGAGAAAGTCAGCACCCAACACTTCCATTGATTGACCGAATTTGAGTAGGGCACTGAAGGTACATGATAAAGGAAGACTCAGCCACATGTGACTGCCATGATTGAAATTTTTATGTGCTTTGAGAAAAAGGAGTTTGTTTAACTCAACTGTCAGTGAAGTACCCAGGAAAATTGGCCTATTGGAGCAAGTTGCAAAGTTGCTGGATCTCTAAGGTGGCTAGAAACTATTCCAACTCATTCTGGGTGGGATTTGGCTTTGCGTGGCACTCACCTGAGCAGCATCCTGGCTAGGATGCAGCCTTCAGTTGCATGTGTTGCAGGCCATGGATGCACATTCCTCTGTGTTGAACTTGGCCTTAAGGCCTTAAGTTTGGCGTCAGCCAGCAAGATCCCAGTTTGTATATGGTCCGAGGAGGAAGGGACCATAGGGACAAGGAAAGGAATTTATCTAGTGGACACAAAACTCTGTTTGACAGTCAGGTTTTTGGCAGAAAATGGATGACTCTGAACCCAGCTAGATTCACTTTCTAAAGAGCTCTGTAGCTGCTGCAGTTGGCATCCTTCTAGCCCGGCGGCCCCAGAGTCTGGAAGCAGGAGCTATGGAGACAAGCCAATTGGGGGATCCCGTTTTCTTATATTTCCTTCTGTTTTTGTTAGCTATATTCTGGTCTTGGAGGGCTGGGTTGACTAGCGAGGTCACAGGCCTTGGAAAGAGTCAAACCCATAGCCTATTTCCTGCCTCCTGTAACCTCAGGCACCTGGAAGGCAAAATGAATGAGGCCTATGTAGAAAGACAGGCCAGGCGAGGTCACATGTTCTCAAATGTCCCTGAGAACCCTGATAATAAAAGTCACCAAAGGGGCTTTTCAATCTTTAGCTTCCCAAGACCTACCCAGCAGAAACACAAACAAAAAGAGGATGGGGAAGAGACTGCTTAAGCTAAACAGGAGGATGCCAAGTGACAGCAATTCCACCCATTTATTAAGAGAACTAGGAGTGTGCTCTTTGGAGTCAGAAAAACCTGTTTGAAACTCAGCTTTGCTGTATGGCCTTGAAAAGTTACTTCATATTCCAAAGATTCAGTTTGCTCATCCATAAATAGGAATAATAATTTCAATCTAATAAGAGTGAGAAAAAAACTAAATGAAGTAATGAATGCAAAGAACCTACTCAGCTCTCAATAAAGCAATCAAAAATGGAAGGTGATAAATATAGCTAGTATTAAGGCCAAGGTGCACTGATGTACTTTCCATCACTTCATTCTGTGCAGGCAATCCTGTTTCTGTAATTGTGAGTGCTCCCTCTCTTTTCTCTCTCTCTCTCTCATTATCTCCTTTTCCCCCTTATCCTCCCTGTGATCATGGGGTCCAGTCTGTGAAGGGGCTGTGGCTGACAATAGAACCTAACAAAACTCACCAGCCAGTACCAGGATTTAGCAGTTACTTGGCCTGATTCAGCAGGGTTAATAGATGGCTCTAAGAATAATTGTAAATTACCTGCTTATTTCAAAAACCAACAACGTCAGAGCTAGAAGGGCCTTTATATCATATCTAGTCTGGCTGCCCATTTTGACACACACAGAGAGAAGGCAGAGAGAAGAGGAGACCCTTCTCTTTTTGCAAAGATATGCTAATGAGTAGTGACCAGGATAGGACAACTACACAGTCCCCCAATCCTGGGCTGCACCCGCGTTGTTGCATTGAACAACAGCTGGGTCTCAGGAGCCAGGTGTCCCTACCTCTCACCCTCTGCTCTTTTTATTTCATAAACTTCACACTCTGCAGCCTACAAAAATGGTTGACATCAATCATTTTATGAATGTGACAGTAAGCATGAAAGTCACCACTCTGGGGCAGATCCATATCAATCTAAATCTGTGAGTTAGATAGAGTATGTGTATCTCTGTTATACCAAAGATGCTGCTGGGTCTCAGTGAGGTTAATGGAGTTAGTTGTTCAGGCTCACTCAGCTTGTAACTATAAGAGGTAGGAATTGAACCCAGGTATAACTGCAAAGCCTCAATGCCGCCCACCTCAGACCAAAAAATCTGCTTGGTCCCTGAAGGAACATGATCTGCCCTTATGTCATGCACACACCCTCTCCTCCCCAAACCAGCTCCTGCCCCAGCACCACTGGTGACCTGGAAGGAACACTGGCTGGTAATCAATGTTACACAACAGGAACATTTGTTGATGCCAGTTGCAAACTGTTGCAGTCTATATAGATTAAGCCACTGCCACCAACTCCATGAAAGTAAATGAGCCCTTCCAACAGCTGCTGAAATAAATTTAAATGATAGCACCAAAGGGCCGGGAGACTGTGGCTGAGCGAGTGTCTCTCTGCAGAAAATTGACAAGGACAACTATCCGTCCAATGGCCTTTGTCTCGAGGATGTAATTCCTCTCTATCTAGAGATCACCACTGGGGATGTTCTGAGGGCTCCAGCTTCCTGTTGAGGGGCTGTGATTGCAATGACGATAGTGAAGCACAGGACAGCAACTGAGGTCCACTCAGTGCTCACTATGGGTGAGGCGCTGTCCTGAGTGCTTTGCATACACCAACTGCTGCCTGATGACAACCCCAGGGAATAGGGAATGGCAGCCCCATTTGACAGCAAAGGGAACTGAGGCTCAGAGAGGGAAGCCATTAGCCAGCAGTTGGCAGACCTGGGTCTTCATACATGTATTTATTTATTAAATTCAGAATGTTTTGGTGACATGGATTGTTTTTGTACCACTTGAATCAAAGTTAGGAAGGGAGGGAAAGAGGGATGAAGGTAGAAATGAAGGGAAGAAGAGAAAGTAAAAGAAGAAAGGGAGGCAAGAAAGGAAGATAGGAAGGGAAGGAGAAAAGAGGGAGGGATGGAGGAAAAGAAGGAAGAAAAAAGCAAAAGAGGGAGATGGAGAGAAGGAAGGAGGAGTAAAAAGGAGAGAAGGAAGAAAGAAAGAGGGAGGGAGGGGAAAGGGAGGAGGGCATCCAGCGGCCAGCCTGGCAAGCCTGGGGCACCAGCCTTACCCTCAGAGGCTGACAAAAAGCAGAGGTCCTAAGCCCCCCAAGTTAAGCTAACTGATGTCTTTTCTCCTCTTCCAAGATGCTCACTCAGAGAGAGACATTGGCCCTTCAAGTCCTTACGTCCTGCCCTCAGCAGCACTGGAGAGCAGCGGTCTGGGCACAGAGAGCCCCAGAGAGGGAGTGGCAATGGCCCCTCCCAATCCCACGGGGGAAGAACTTGGCGAGCCAGAGTTGGAAGGGACAGTGCCCTCTGCACATCATGACACCCCAGTCATGTCACCACTGCTTCCAAAGGAGGCCAGCAGCAAGCATACCTTGTCCCCAGGGAAGAAGCTACCTTTGCTCAAGCAAGTAAACTCAGGCAGGAAGCAGCTGACGCCCAAGGCCACCTCTGCAGCCACCACACCCTTAGGCCTGGGTCTGCTCTCATCCTCCACAGAGAAGCCTCACCTGGCAGGAGACCTGGACCCTGTGGCTGCCTCCAAGGGGTCCTCAGAAGTGTCCCTCTGGACTGAACAGAAGGAAGGAGCCAACCCCATGACACCCGCACCCCTGCAAATCTCCCCATTCACCTCGCAGCCATATATGGCCCACACCCTCCCCCAGGAAGCTCCCCCAGAGGACGCCAGCTCCACAACCCTGATGGACAAAGGTGAGAACGAGCTGACTGGGTCAGCCTCAGAGGAGAGCCAGGAGACCACCACGTCCACCATCATCACCACCACGGTCATCACCACTGAGCAGGTCCCAGGTAAGGAGCCCCCCAATTCTTTGGGCCCTCCTGCAACCAGCCACAAGGCACCCACTGTGTTCGGAGCAGAAGGGTGTAGGGGTCTGAGGAAGCCCAGGCCTCACCATTAGTTACCACATTGCCTATTTCTCCACTGTGATTCCACAACATCCTCTATAACCACCCGCTGGAATCCTTATCAAATAGCATCTTAGGTGTTTCTATATCTCAGTCTGTGAACTCTGTTAGGGAAGGCATTGCATGGTTTTGCACAACACCATGTTGCACTGTGTGAATGAATTCTACTGTGTCTGATGAAGGGCTCCACGCAGTACTAGACATATAGTGGGTCTCTTCATTTATGGCGGGAGAAAGGGGTTTATTAAGCCCAGAAGCTGTTGGACTACAAATTTCCTCCCGTTTACTTTATTTCTGTGTATATTTATTAAGCACCTATAACGTACCAAACACCATGCAAAGCTCTGGGGACTGCAAAGAGCTTCTGAGGGGCAGGTCTTTTTTTTTTTTTTTTTTTTTGGGCCGGGGGGCTGGGTTTGAACCCGCCACCTCTGGCATATGGGACCGGCGCCCTACTCCTTGAGCCACAGGCGCCGCCCCTGAGGGGCTTAATCTGTCTTGTACAAGTAACAGAAAAGCTTTCCTAAACAATGTTCTGGTAAGGTCATACTGCCCCTTATTTTACAAGGGGGAAACTGAGGCTCAGCAAGTTGAAGTTCCTTAGTCAAAGTCAAGCAATTGTAGCTGGAAGCGGTTTCTAAGGATTGGGAGGCAAGCCCACGTCTTCTTTTTTATTTTAGACTTAGTATCTCTCTTCAAAAGCCTGTCCATTTTATAGTGTTGGGGAAACAAAGGCACAGACAAGGAGATAAGCAGAGTCATGGCCAAGTAGCAGAGAAGACTCTCCGGGACGCTGTCCACGTATTCACGATGCTCTGCTCTTCATACAGAAAGATCAGGTCCGACCCATAGAGATTGGCATTGTTTTTTCAGGATTTGGTCTGATCCCTTTGTACTAATTTTTATTTCCTTCAGCCCCATGGCTCTTGTTCACCCTCAGTTTGCTTGATTGTTTAATTTTCAGAGTTTGGGACATGTCTGTGTTTTATTGACATTGATTGCTCAGCAATACAGAAGTATTTTAGAATTTAGTATACATTGAACTAAACTTTCCCAACAAAAGCTTCACCTGAAATTGGCTGATAGACTGGGAGCCTTCTGTGAAGGGAGCACGTCCATGTCCAACATACCTCAACACGGTGACACTACTGGACCCCAGAGAAGCCACCCTGGGCAGACTCAGTGGGAAAGAGGCAGTCAACACTCAGCATTCCCACGGATGTCCCAGAGTCAGCACGGCTGAAACCCTGACCACCAGAGGCAGCTTGCCTGTCATTCTTTGAGTGGGACATTAAAGTGAGACATGCATAATCGAGTAATTTTGATTCATTTTTAGGGAAGAGATGGCATTTAGTGAAATCCAGTAAATTGTCCCTTTCCACAGTAATAACATGTTCTGAGCTTTCCCCAGCAGACGTTGTGTAATGGTACTATAATAGGATTGCTATGGCAATTAAGTGATTGCATATTTTGGGGCAATGGAGGGCATCCGCCCTCAGGGCACGAGCCATTAGTAAAGTGGAAACGTAGTTACAGGATTGGTTAGGATCTGGCTTAGGAGCAGAGGACACATGCCACCATCCATTTCATTTTTTCAGGAAATTTGGGGGTGGGACAATAGTATCATTGGGCTCTGCTGCTCACCCTGGGACTGTCCTGGGAAGAGTCCAATAGGTCTGCATACGAGTAGCAAATTACTGTCATCACCATTAAAGCTTTTAACAAATATTCATCTGCAGAGCGACTCTGGACAAGATGGATTACAAGGTTTACTTTCTCCTGGAAGCGAGGCAGTGTGGAGAAGGGTAAATAATGCAGTGTGAGCATCGGTGACTCTTCTCTTGCACAGCACTTTACAGTTTCCATACTGGAAAGTCACCATGTCCCCACACCCCACCCTCTTCTCACACACTGACAACTACGTGAGGTGAATAGAAAAGAAAATGTGGGGGCGGCGCCTGTGGCTCAAAGGAGTAAGGCGCCAGCCCCATATGCCGGAAGTGGCGGGTTCAAACCCAGCCCCGGCCAAAACTGCAAAAAAAAAAAAAAAAGAAGAAAAGAAAATGTGATCCCCATTTCACAGATGCGCACACTGACTCCCAGTGGCCAGTTATAGACCAGCTTACGTCTATGGAATTATGCAAGACTTGGAGAAGTGGCATTTTGATTTGGATGATCCAAACTGTCAGATCCTCTTCCCCGCCTTAAGCATCCTGGAATTACTGAATTCCCTTCCCTTCCCTTCCCTTCCCTTCCCTTCCCTTCCCTTCCCTTCCCTTCCATTCCCTCTCTCCCAGGCTAGAGTGCCATGGCATTAGCTCAGCTCACAGCAAGCTCAAACTCCTGGGTCCAAGCATCCTCTAGCCTCAGTCTGTAGAGTAGCTGGGACTACAAGCACTTTCCACAATGCCCAGCTAGTTTTTTTTATTTTTAGTAGAGACGGGGTCTTGTTCTTGGTCAGGTTGGTCTCGAACTGCTGAGCTCAAAAGATCCTCCCACCTCAACCTCCCAGAGTGCTGGGATTGCAGGCATGAGCCGCCTGGCCCCTTTCTGTTTCATTTCTAAGCTGGAATGACAAGCATTTGTTAAACCTGGATGTTCATTGGTGGGTAATTGCTATACATAGTTCTGTGCTCTTTGCCGTGTGTGAAATATTTCATGATGACAAATAACCACAACTAAAATTAATTGATTGAAGTGGGGGATGATAACCTCGAAGTATCTCTTGGGAATCTTCACTTCAGAACATGAAGAGTATATATTGTAACACTTAATAAGCATTTATTTCTGTGTCTCCAACTTGTTTTTGCTGCTTATTTTGCAGTCACGCTTTCTTGTACCATAAGGTACAGCGCAGTTAGGGAGATTAGAGCCTTACTAGAAGGATGGAAGAATCACAGTCCCCACTTGCAGGGGCAGTGCAAGGTGGGGCAGGGAGTGGCGTCTTGGCACGTGGTGTTTCTACGCAGAACCCTCCTTCTCCACCATCAGCCGTCCCCACCGTGTACCAGTGCTCTCTCTGCAGGGCACTTCAGCAAGAACACAGCTGGCTTCTAACAGCTCAGGCATCGTCACTCAAGCATGACTTCTCCACTCGCCAGACGAAGTTGGGCCTCCGTCCACATTATCAGCGTGCCTTCATACCTTCCTGTTCTTTATTGTGATAAAACACACATCACGTGAAATTTACCATTTAACCATTTTAAGTAGAACAATTCAGTGGCATGTAATACATTCACAACAATGTCCACCACTGTCTAGTTCCAGAATTTTACTGCCCCAAAAGGAAACCCCAAACTGCTGTAGGACTCACCCCTGTTTCCTCCTTCTCCAGCCCATGGCCACCACCCATCTGCTTTGTCTCTCTGTGAATTTGTCTATTCTGTACATGTTCATACAAGAGGAAGCAAATAACATGTGGCCTCTGACGTCTTTCTTCTTTCACTTAGTATATTGTTTTCAAGGTTTATCCATGTTGTAGCTTTATTACTGTCAAACGGCACTGAAAGGAAGCAAGAAAATAGCTGGGCACCGTGGCTCACTGGTAATGACACCTGTAATCCCAGCACTCTGAGAGGCCGAGGTGGATGGATTGCCTGAGCTCACAGGTTCGAGACCAGCCTGAGCCAGAGCAAGACCTGTCTCTAAAAATAGCCAGGCGTCATGCAGGGCACCTGTAGTCCCAGCTACTTGGGAGGCTGAGGCAAGAGAATTGCTTAATCCCAAGAGTTTGAGGTGGTTGTGAGCTGTGACAGTACAGCACTCTACTGAGTGTGACAAAGTGAGACTCTGTCTCAAAAGAAAAAAAAAATTAAGGAAATAAATCTCAGAACTGGAGGCTCTAGTATCCCCAGTATACAAAGAAGTATTACAACTTAATTCGAAAATCATATAACTGACAAGGATCTAGTATCCCTAATATATAAAGAACTTTCACAAGTCAATGACAAAAAGACAATGCAATTAAAAAATGAGCAAACAATTTGAATAGAGATTTGGCAAAGAAATATAAAAATGGCTAGTAAGCACTTGAAAATAGTGATTGAGGAAATACAAACCTAACTTTTTGTTTCAAAAGCTTATCATTTACTTATTTATTTGTTTAATTTCAGATGAATATGAGGGTTCATTCCATGTACTCAATACTAATTCGAAACTAGTGGATAAATGATAGGCGCGCGTGAGAGGAAAAACATCTTTATCTATTGATCTGTCAATCATTGATTAATGTCTATATCTTCCACTGGACCAAAACCTTTATGAGATCAGGATCATGTCATTTTTTAATTTATTGGTATAATCCTAATTCCTAGCAGCACAGGATTCGATACATGATAAGCCTTCAGTAAATATTTGCTGCATAAATAGGAATAGCCAGAGAGAAACAAAATGCATTAGGGGGGCAAACCAGAAAGATCTCATCGCTTTCCAGTGATGGACATTCTGCACTGAGTTGTTGGCTCTCATGATCATGTACAAAGAAAATAGCCGATTTTCTCTGACCTCGCTCCAATGGTGTCTCTAGACATCATGACAATATTTTTTTCTGTTGTTGATGGTGGTAGAGTTTCTCTCTCCCCTTTAGTAACGACTGGGAGGCAGGCAGTGTTCTAGATGCTGAAGATTTAACTTTAAATTTATAAAAGCATGGCCTACGCCTCACATCAACCTACCAACACAGTATACATGTGAAGGGACCAAAGCCCAGAGAATCCTGAGCATAAGTGACTCAGGATGCCCAGGTCAGAATTTGTACGTTCGTTCAGTCCATCTTATTTCACTCCCCCGCCTTCCAGGGCTATTTCTCCATTGCCTCTGCCTTCCCCACACCAAACACAGGGCCCGGGATGGGAGATGGAAAAATATATTTAATAATGAACAGTTGATGGTTATGAAGAAAGGCAGGCAGAAGGAAGAAGAGAAGAAAGGAAGGTAAGAGAGATCGAAGTTTGCAGCCGCATTGCTTCTAAGGAAGATTAACAACGATAAAACAGCTACTATTGTGGAGTTCTTACTATGTTCCAGGTGCTGTGCTAAGTGCCAAAATTCTAATAATCATCACTATGCAATTTATTTTTATTCTCTTTAAAATTATTTATTTATTTATTTATATTTCTTTTATTTCAAAATATTAAGGGGGTACAGATATTTTTGATGCATGGTCTGAGTCAGGGCTGTACATGTGCCCATCATCTGAATAGTGTGAATTGTACCCGTGAGGTGGGTTTTGCCCTTTCCCTCCTCCCCCCTGCTTGATTTCTAATGACTTTTCCTTTGTTCTGTGTATTTCCATGTCCACTAGTGAGTTCCAATTTATTAGAGAACACATATGTATCTCCAGAATGCAATTTACTTTGATTGTATCTCTGAATGTAATGATCTCCTGTAGAACAATGCAGATAGTATCATCACCACTTTGAATAGGAGAAAATTAAGGCACAGAGAGGTTGGTTAACTGGTTCAGGATCACCCAGCTACCAATTAGTGGAAGCAGGATTTGAACTCAGGAGTTCTACATTCACTAATCATGTCCCTAGAGGACAGCCCAGCATAAACCCAGATCATGGATTTCTGTCCCTTAATTCATAAAACTTAGCAATGTTTTGTAGATATGAGAGTTTGCTTTTCTCAGAGTCCTGGTGCAAACTGCCAGCAGCACATGGAGAAGTGGAGGTTGTCCTCTCCCAACAGCTGGCAGGAGAATAATCCTACTCATTGAGAGTCAGCAGAGAAGCAAAACAACCTGCCAATCGTCCTCCACAGATTTTTTTGTTGTTATTGCAGTTTTGGGCAGGGGCCAGGTTTGAACCCACCACCTCCAGTATATGGGGCCAACACCTTACTCCTTGAGCCACAGGTGCTGCCCTCCACAGATATTTCCAGGGGCTCCCACCCAGCCTAGGAGATGGCCATTCCTGAAGAGCAGATAATTGCATGAGCTGCAGGGACCTTGCAGTGGAATGTTGCCTGGGGAAGCACAAAGGCCGCAGAGCAGGAACATTAGACTCCAAGACAGCCCTGTTTCGAGATCAGAGGTACCCACGGTTGAGCACTGCAAGCTATTACCCACCTCAAAGGCGATTCTCTTCCCCAGATCTTTGCATACTTGGCTGGCCCTGGGTACCTCCCAGATTTTGGCTGAAACATCACGTCCTCCTAGAGACTTTCCCACACCATCTGATCAACAACAACTTCCTCTCTCCATACTCAGTATGCCATTAACTTATATTACATTTATCATCACCTAAAATGATCTACTCTATTCACTTGCTAATT
Source organism: Nycticebus coucang (assembly GCF_027406575.1). NCBI lineage: Eukaryota > Metazoa > Chordata > Mammalia > Primates > Lorisidae > Nycticebus > Nycticebus coucang. The sequence continues at coordinate 69,076 of NW_026515616.1, read as the reverse complement.
TGTTCACCAGCTTACTCCTCTCCAGGTACCTCTGTGATTGCAGGGATTTTGATTTTTATGGTCTTGGTGTTTCCCTCATACCTAGCACATATTTGTCATATACTGAAAAAATTAATGAAGGAAGGAAGGAAGGGAAGGAGGGAAGGAAGGAGGAAGGGAGGAAGGGAGGAAGGTTTCTAATAATCATCAGATTTTCATTGTTTAGAGGAAGAAATCAAGGCACAGAGAGGTTAATTGGCATGTCCAAAGGCACACAGCTTGTGAGTTGGAGAACCAGGATTTAAGTTCATATATGATTCAACAACCTATACCATTTCCTATGATCTCTCACAGCCTTGATGGTTATTATTCTCACACGTATGAAGGTTTCCCGTAACAACATTCATGCTTTCTGCATTGAAAGTAAATTTCTTTGTTCTATCATCTTGAGCCTTGTTCACATGTAGCTTTTTTCTACCAGTGTTTGAAACAAACAGTAAAGAGAAGTATCTCCTTCTAATCTATCCCCATCGCACACCCAAAGCAGTCTTTGATTTAAAAAAAATAAAAGATGAATAATTTAGGTTCTCACTCTGTATACCACGACTGCTTTCTGCAATTTGTTTCACAAACATAAGTTACCATTTTTAAGATAAAGAGGAAGTAAAAGCATTTTAGAGAGCTAACATCTAGACCAGCAGTTCTCAACCTGTGGGACCCACAGGAACTGTATTAAAGGGCCGCGGCATTAGGAAGGTTGAGAACCACTGCTCTAGACAATCTCTCCCTTAAGATGAGCCTTTGCTTTATTCCAGACACCCAAGATATTCCAGTCAAAAATCTCATTTTTGATCATTTTGAAGTAATCGCTAAAAAAAAAATGAAGAAACCAAAGCAAACAAACAAAAAGAAAACTGAATTGAAGAAGCAGCAGGAAGCCTTCTTGATCTCTACAAAAACATCACTAATTATCGAGACAATTTCTAAATAACCCAAAAGCTTGTACAAATGTCTTTTGGCCCTGGGAGAGCAAAACTAAATATTTACCACATGTTAAACAAAATTAAGATGCATTTGGCACCAAAGGGTGGGAAAAGAGGAAGCTACTTCTGTGTGCTGAAACTCCACTGCTACAAAGAGAAGCAGGGCCTTTTGAAAGGAAAACGTTTTAGCCAGGTTTACAAGGGTCATTTCAATGTTTTTGAAACTCTGCTACTAAATAATGCATGTAACTCAAGTGTGAAAGTAAAGCAGCAAAGGGCCCTCTTGTCAACAAAACCTAGATACCCAGGTGAGGGTGAAGACTCAGCTCCGTGGGGCAGTGTGGCTCACTCCCTCCCCAGACAGGACGGGGTGAGATGCCCAGCACTAAGCCTGGGAGTTATGTACAACATTCGTAGTTACTTTTTTTGTCTCCTTAGAAAAATCAGACTTCAGGGAAGTAGGAGTCGGTTGCAGAGCAGAGGGAGTGTTGACTCAGAAGCTTCATGACATGGGACAAAATCCTTTCCCTGTGGGGCACATTATTGAAGTTTAGTTACCGGTTAAATAGGAATAGTTGTTTGGCTCCAGGAATCTCTGAGGAAAATTGAATTAAACACACATGTCACATGTAAAGCACAGTGCTTGGCACATAGTAATCACTTGGTCAATTTCAAACAAACAAAAACACCCAATAGCAATGATTACCAAATCACCCTAGGGCTCCCAGCTTCCCTTCCTTGCCGGTAGGCTGGGGCCGGTGACTCATTCTGGCTGACGGGATGCCAGCAAAAATGACGTGGGCAATTTCCAGGCAGGAGCATTAGGAGTGGATGTGAGTTCCTAAATCTCTCTTCCCTCTTGCTGTGCAAACTTGGAAGTTGTGTTGATAATGGCAGCATCACAGGGTAGGACAGTCTCTGTGAGTCTGGGTTCTGAGGGATGCTATAGGGAAGCCCCCCACCCCAGTGACCACACCGGACAGAGAGCATGCGTGAGAAATACAGCTTTGTCGCTAGGCTTCTGGGGCTCTGGGCTGCTTTGTCACTGCAGTGCGCCCAGTCTATCCTGCCCGACACAGCTCCTTGTTGCTCTTATCAATGCTTGATCAAAGTCCGTTCACGGAGACCAGAAGCCCTCACGGGGGCAACCTAAAGCCGCTTCTTACAGACAGGCACAATTTTATCACCTGATATCTCATTAACCTAGCTATCATCTGCATCTATCTACCCCCATCTGCCTGTCTGTCATCTGCACCTCTGTCTTTTGTTGTGGACATTGACAGTACATGTAATAATAACCCTTTTCTCCAGCTCCTTCTGACTCTAGGACATCCTGCACCTTCTCCCCGTCACCCAGAGCATCCCTCACCTGCTAGGCTGGGCATCTATTTGTTCTGAACACCCTGCACAGGCTGTGGACATCTTTGCTCCCCACCAGTACCCAGAAAATTGCCCAAGTAAGCACAATATCGTGTTCGTGTGTACCCTCCCCTCCTTCCTTCTGCCTTCTTCTCTTCCAACCAGAATTCCTCTTCCTTCCCCACGAAGGGTCATTGAAACTTAGAACACTTCTTCCCCAGAGTAAGCCATAAAACCTACAAAAATCACTCTCTGACCCTTCTCCCTCCTCCTTGCAAACCCTCGTGTGACAGGCGTCCTGTCCCACGTCCAAAGGAAAGGAAGGCCACACAGAGAGGCCAAAGAGGACAGAGCAGATGGGCCTATTATACCATTAGGTCGCTTCCTTTTGTCCAATCACGTTTCTACATGGGCTATTTTTCATCGAATCTAAATCTAAAAAGTAAACCATTTCCCCTGGGTCTTTGAGTCTTCCTTTCTGAAGCCTCCCATGTCACATAAAATCTTGTTTAATGAACTTATTATGCTCATTGTGATGAAATGAGTGATTAAAAAGACATTCCACCTTTCACCCCACACCGCCTTGCTACCTTTCCCTTCAGCACCCCAGAAGGAGACACAGAATACCAGTGTGAGCTGAATTCATGTGTTCCCTGTCTGCCACACACACAGGTGTGCCCCCACACCTGTTCTTTCTTTCAGAACCTCATCACAAACAGCCCATTTGCCCCATCCTGTGAAGACAACAATAGTTACAGCCAGAAGAATACATATTCTAAAGTACACCAATTATCCTTCAGTCTATCTCCTGGCTAGGGCTAAAATCACAAAGGGAAGCTATGCAGTTGAAGACTGAAAATATTAAACAACAAAAACTAAACATTTTAAACAAAGCTCACATTTTTGCCGATCTGCTTCAGATTATGAAAGATTTACAATGTCACTGTCCAATATGAAGAAAGGAATGTAGAAAATTGGAGCCACAAAGAAAGAGCAACCTGCCCCCAAATCATCTCTAACTCTGCCACCTAGGAAAAACAAAATGAAACAAAACACTGTTTCCATCTTTTTTCTATTTGTTTTAAATTCATTGAAAGTGAAATTGGGAGTCTAGCATCTGGAGATTAAAGCTCCTGATTCTGAAATAGAACAGGCCTGCATGTGATTCCCAGCTCCACCACCTGCCGGGTGTTTGATCTTGGGCCAGTTACTTAACCTTCTGAAAATTTGGGGAAATTGCACCTACCTCCCAGGGCTGTTGTGAATTATATTCTGTGACACCCGTGCAGTGTTTAACTGAGTGCTTGGCTCGTAAGAAGGATTCAATCACTGGTAGCTATTATTTTTAACGATAGTGCTATTATTTTTATTTTACGGTGACAATTTCCCCCCATGTTATTCAATATTCTTTAAAAATATGACTTCGTTTTGATTGCCTACTTTCTCTTATTGATATGCAATCATTCATTCAGCCAGTTTTCTAATTAGGCCACAGATACTTTTGATCTTCAATATAAAAAAAATAATACTGCAATTTCCCTATTACTCTTAAGATAGCTCCAGGCCGATGTGACTGTGCTCTGAAACTCTCCCATTCGTTGGTTGAGTCCGGGATGTTTCTGCCTGATGCCGGCCGCCGTATGTGCTGAAGGTGGTGGGGGACGGAGAAGCCACTCATGCCACCTCAGTTCTCTGAACACAAACATTCCAATGTAGAATCAACAATCTCTTTCTAAGTAGAAGGCACAGTCTGCCCACTTGCGCAGCCCTTCTCTAGCACAGGAGCAATTTGTAGCTAAACGATTGAGACAAACACTTGGCATGAGACAGAGAGAAGGAGGACAAGTCTGTAATTGGAATATTTTGTCTCATTTATTCTTGATAATGTACCATCTTCCACTCCATCAGCCAGAGGTGATTGTTCACGGAAAGTCTTACACCTGGTATCACAGCTTAGGGAAACCAGGTGTGGTTTCTTGTTAGAAGTGATTTTAAAACAAGGCAGAGGACATGCCTCCCCATTCCCTTTCTCTACTTTTTCTACAGTTGTTTACCTCCCTGGGGTTCTAGTTACACTTACTTGGTGTCCAGGGAAGCCGGCCCGGTTTTCACCAAGTCTCAGGGTAATCTATTCTACATTCCCTGCAGGTGGTGAAGAGGTTGGGGAGCAGAATGATGAGGAGAGATTGCAGGCCAGCTCCTAGGGGGCCAAACCATCTCTGGGCTCTCCTTCAGATGGGTGTGGCCAGAGCAGGCACCAATCTCTGCGTGAGCAGAAGGTTGCAAATTAAAGAGACTATTCTCTGCTCTTTCTAATTTCCAAAGCCACCTTTATGTTTAACAAGCATCTCTGCTTTCCTGGATCTGTGCAGGTTTCAACAGGAAACAAAAGACAGTGTGGGCCAGTTTCTCTAGAGAGCTTTGTTAAAAACGAAATGCTGGGGGCGGCGCCTGTGGCTCAAGGAGTAGGGCGCCAGTCCCATATGCCGGAGGTGGCGGGTTCAAACCCAGCCCCGGCTAAAAAAAAAACAAAAAAAAACAAACAAACAACAACAACAAAAAAACGAAATGCTGGAATGTAGATACTTCTAAGAACCCACTGAGGAACTGGATAGACACATATTCCTAGTCTCCATCCCAAACACTGTCACAATTTCCAGGGGGAAGAGTTTGGGTACCTGCCCTTTTTAACAAGGCTCCTTGATGTTCCTGAGGGGGGCAAACTGGGAAACAGTCCCAGGCTTTAATGTACATCACCTGGGGGCCCTCCATGGAGGCAGAATCTGGGGCTGAGACTCTGCTTTCTTAAAAACCCTGCAGGGGATGCTGGTAACCTAGACACGTAGGGAAGCGAAGAGTGTGCGAGCACGCACTCAGGTGTTAGCATCTGTGCTTGTTTTTGTACTGCCCATGACCTAAGAATGGTTTAAAAAATCAGTAGAAGTCAGGCATGGTGGCTCACAGCCATAATCCCAGCATGTTGGAAAGCCAAGGTAGGATGATTTGAGACTAGTTAACCTTCTGAAAATTTGAGGAAATTGCACCTATTTCCCTGGGATTATTACTCACAATATTTCCCATGAATTATTATATATTCTGTGACACGTATGCATGTTTAACCGACTGCCTGACACATAGGAAGTGTGGCAGAGGGAACGGCCTGAAAAAAAATTAGCAGCAATATTTTCTGTCTCCCAAACTTTTGGGGAACTTAAACTTGCATCCCTGCCTCAGGCCGGTGTTTGGGAAAGGCAGGGGATGTCTCTTGTTCTTTTTGCCACAGGAGATAGCTCAAGGGAATCATCTGGGCCTAGTTCTCAAGATCTTCTTAGGTGAAGGTGGGAATGGGCGGAGACCACCAAGATCCTTGTAGCTGAAAATGGGATCAATCCCATTGAAATGAATCCAGGCACAGGCCATGAGATTGTCTTGGCCCACGATGGGATTATGGGATCAGAGCCTTTAAAAAACTCTGTGCTTCTGCTCTGGATTTTGAGACAGTTGTCTGCCATTTTCCTCCTTTGCCAGCACAATAATAAACTTCTTTTTTCTTTTCAAATACTGCTTGTCCTTCTTTGTCTGATGCAGCTTCAGGGGATAAGGGCCCAACATTCAATAACAGAAGGATTCAATCACTGATAGCTATTAAGTTCAAGGCCGGCCTGGGCAATGTAGCAAGACCCCTGAGTCTACAAAAAAAACTTGGTCAGGCATGGTCGTGCACATATGTAGTCCTGACTACTCAGGAGGGTGAGAGGCAGGAGGATCACCTGAGGCTAGGAGTTGGAAGCTGCAGGGAGCTGTGATGAGGACACTACACGCTAGCCTGGATGACAGAGCAAGACCCTATCCCTAAAAATAAAAGAAGAATATTTCATTATAAATGAGCATTGGTGAAATTTAAATGCTACTGTCTGTAAATGAAGTTTTACTGGTGCCCATAAGTTTATTTAGTGCCTATGGCACAGATGATCCCCAAAGCCTAAAATACTCACTTTTTTGGTTCTTATGAATAGAAAATGTTTGCCAATTCCTGGTCTAGATCTGGAAGTCAGAAAGTAGAGTGTCATTTAAGGAAATTTATTACCCAGTACAGCTGGAATGTGGGAGATAAGACTGGTGATACAGTATGTTAACTTCAAACATCAATAATCATTCAGAAAATTAATACTACAATGAAACAGGCATGAACTCTGACAAGAAAAAAAAAAAAAAAAAAAAACACCTCCCAGTCTTTATTCTTCCCACCCTCCACCTCCTGACCTCAATTTCTGACTTTGAATGGCCACTATTTGCATAATGGCTCTCTTTTATTGCCAACTAATTGAATTAGGGTGACTTGGAAAAAAAAATCCTTCAGGCTCAGACCCTGTTACAAACTCCTGTAAATAAGGGTACAGGTGAAAGGAAGTGAAGAGAGTGTTTCCATTATCAGGCACAGAAAATTTACAGCCTGGGCTTTGTCTTGGTCTTACATTTATTTTCTTTAGATTTAGCTTCTAAACATAAGGCAGTCAGGTGATAGAATTTCAATAGGTAGAGGAGTCTTTTCAGAAAAATTAGTCAACATTTAGCTTGAACCCATCTTTCCCGGGGAAATCCTTTCCAGCTCTTCCATTCTATGGGGCTACGAGCTCATGTAGTGGGGATAAGATGGAGTAAGTGAGGCCAAGGCCATGAAGGCACAGCTGGTCTGGCCTGTTTAGGTCCTACGTGACCTTGACTTCATGTCTCCTATTCTTGCTGTTCTGTAAACTCAGCTTTGAGCTAAAAGTGTATATCTTGAGTAGTTTAGGGCAATTGATTTAGGAGATTAACTTTTAAATTAGAAATGTTGTTTTGAGTCATGGGTTATGTCAATTATGTTTTATTCTGGGTCATGGGATATGTTAATTACTGTTGTTTAAGGCAAGGGTTAGCACAGTTCTTGCTTTTATGTATAATACTGTGGTTTTGGAAATGGAAAGAACAGAACCTTCTTGGAGAGGCTACTCTCGCTGCTGTCCAGAATCCCGGCCTTCTGGCAAAGTTTGGTGGACCCATCCCCGTTTCTGCATATTGGCTGACAGTGACAGTGACAGGTGGCCAGACCTTCCCTGTCCAGTAACAAGCTGAGTGTAGAATAAGAGGCGGGACCCATTGTACATTACACAATCTTTAAAAAGATTTCTCATGGAGAGATCTTGGGGTAGGGACTTGTGCCAGCAAACTGATTTCTGCTTAATTTTGTTGCCCCAGGATCCTGGTAGGAGAGTGTAAAGGCACATAGACACGGGGGAGCTTATGTTTTTACCTGAAAGCATTAAAGAAATGATGTACACTTACATCGCATAAAATATAATAATGAAAGTTTCCTTGTCCAGCTTGACACGCGCCTTCTGGACCAATGAAAGGATGCTCAAAATATGAAACAATGTGGACATTCTTTCATTTATTTGGCTTGCCATAGGTAAAGGGTGTACTTTCCTGGGCAAGAGGCTTAGTTATTTCCCCAGCACACAGGGTCGTATCTCATGTTGGTTTAACTCTACTTGTGTTCAATTTCACGCCCGAGCTCAGAACTCACCAGGGCCTGGCCATGCACTGGCCCTGCCAAAAGACCTCCTCACCTGACATTCTGCTCCTGTCTCCCAGATGGGAATTTCCTGCTTTGCTCTTTCTCCACACTCCATTAGAAAACACAAAACAAAGAGAAAGATGAGAAGCAGACTCATCCTTTCTGTAATTATGACCATGACCCTGCTTGAGTCAAGTCTCTGCAGTTCCACCAGATGAAACCCAAAGCCTCTGTCTCTTTCACTTTGCCAGCCTTAGGTTGTGTTCGCCTCTTTCCAGCCTGTGCTGCTGGCTTCTGCCGGGGTGAGAGGTTCCTATCACAGAAAAAAACAGAGGTCAGAGGCCACAGTCTTTCAAAGAGCGGTGACATATTTTAGCCAGGACCAGCTCCTTCTACTTCCCAGACATAGTCCCTGACAGCTTGATCTGCTAAATATTGCTGAAAAGCCTATTGTCCCCCTCCCCACTCTTGTCTTCTAAGAACAAAGAAAACTTTTACTTTTTAAAAAAGAGAGAAAGATCAGAAGGGTTCTTAATTTTTTATGTGTCTATTGAGTCCAGAACTCCTCTAAAGGTAAGGTGAGGGTAGGGTTAGGGAGTGCTGGGATGAGCTGCCTTGCCCAGGAGCGGCTGACATCAGATAGATAGTAATTCTTTTAGGAGGAGAAAACCTGTCGCCTCTAATCACACTCCATGACTCTCAATGAATGCTACCCCAGAAATGGAACACTTTGATGTGAAGAAATAACAACTTCACCCTTTCCCATTTATACTGATGCAATAACCAGGGGAAAGAGGAAGAGTCAAATGGGGCTTTGAGGGAATATTTCGTGAAATCTCTAAGAAATTATGCAAATGACACGTCCTTTATTCCTCAGCCACCTTTTCAATAATTTTCATAAGCGAAAGGGAAAAATGTGATTAAGTCGAAGAGGACAGTATTAGCTTTCCAGTGTTGCTGTAACAAAGTGTCAGATTATTTCTGAATCAGGAGAAATGATCGTAAGTTTTATTTTCCTCTTTGTCATTTTATATGTTTTCCACATAGCAAGCAGGCATCAGAAAAAAAATAAGGAAAAATGATCTAAAATGACATGGTAAGGTCTTTTAAACAAGTGCACCTTCCATGAGTAGGCGAATCCTTCCATTTGCTGGAAGCTAAACAGTATTACACCCATTTTGCAGTTCAGAGACTTGAGAGAGAATTTGATTCACTCAAGGCCACAGATAAAAAATGCCAACATATGAGACACATCATTTTAAATTGCACATGAACTTTACGGACACCTGATGCATCAGGCCTATGGTATGCCAGGCTTTGAGAGAATTGTGGTGGTATATGGGGGTCCATACCAACCATATTTTTTCAATTTTTTTTTTTTTTGAGACAGAGTCTTACTCCGTTATCCTGGGGTTAAGTGCTGTGGCATCACAGCTCACTGCAACCTCAAATTCTTGGGCTCAAGCAATCCTCTTTCCTCAGCCTCCCACGTAGCTGGGACTACAGATGCCCACCATAACATCCAGATATTTTCAGAGACAAGGTCTCGCTTTTGCTCAGGTTGGTCTCAAACTCCTGAGATCAAGCAATGCACCTGCCTTGGCCTCCCAGGGCAGGTGGGATCACAGGTGTGAGCCACCATGCCTGGCCCCTTACCAACGATTTCAAATTGCACACAAACTTTATGGACACCATGTATTAGTGATCAAAACCCGAATAGTCACTGCCTCCAAGAAGCTTTAAAAACAAATGTAAATAAATAATCACAAATACTTGATTGTCCACAGCAATAGTGCTGTACATGGGAAGCACAGCAGCAAAGGAGCTGAAAAGAAATTTTCCCTAAGGAAGGCACACAGTCGGCCAATGGGCACGTGGACACCTGCTTAGCACCAGCAATCACAGCAGAAATACAAGTCAAAACTACAAGGAACTGTCACCTCACACCTGCTAGGATGGCATTTATCAAAAAGACGAGATGAGTGTCAGAGAGGCTGTGGAGAAAAGGGGACCCTCACATACGGCTGGTAGGAATGTAAATTGGAATAGCTACTAGGGGAAACACTATGGGGGTTCCTCAAAAGATTAATAATAGAACTAATACATGATTCAGTGATCCCACTTTGGGGCATATATCTGAAGGAGTTAACATCAGTGTTGATAGGCCTAGTGGGCCTAGACTAAGACAGAAAGGTGTCAGGCCTAGGCTATAATGGAAAAATACCAGTTAACTCCTGGCAAATTTCCAGACTGCAAGCTTTCAAATGACATGAAATAAGTCTAGTTCACTCCTAAGATAAGTGAGAAAGTACTAATTGATTTCTTTCTTCTAGTTCATTCCCAGTTTCTTGCTTGGCTAAATCCCTGGGAAACAGACCAGGAAGTACCAACTGTTCCTGAAATGACTTTTAAACAATACCAGGTGGGGAAAATACTGAAACCAAGATGTATGGAGGGAAAGTACCGAAACTAAGATGTATAGGGGGCAAATATTAAAACAAAGTGTATGACGTATGGCTAATCTCAAAATTCTGCTTCTGTGCAATCCTTCCTTACTACCCTACCCAGATACACCTGGACAGCCTGTGTGCCAACCGGGATGCAGACCAAGCCTTAAAAATCCGACCCCTTAAGCACTTGGGGCTGCTCTCAGAAACCCCATGTTGGGACACTGAGGCAGTCGTTGGCTGGCTCTTCAATAAAGGGACTCTGCTGTGAATTCAGCTTGCTTGGCAGTGTGGTCTTTGTGGAACTCCTGGGCACATGAACTCTAAGGATCTCTAAGAGTGTTCAGCAACCCACAAGGGCATTATTTATAGCACCCAAGATATGTAAACAATCTAAGTGTCCACTGAAAGATTCATAGAGTTAAAAATGGTATATATATAAATATATATGTGTGTTTATATGTAAATAGTACACATATAAATGTGTATATGTGAATAGTACACACACCCATACCCACTGTGGAATCTCGTTCAGCCTTGAAAAAAGAAAATCCTGACATTTTGACAACTTGAATGACCCTGGAGGGCGTCATACTGAGTGAAAAAAGCCAGACACAGAAAGACAAGTGCTGTACCATCTCAGCTACATGTGGGACCTGAAAACAGTTAAACCTACAGAATCAGAGAGAAGGAAGGGTGGCTGGGGCAGAGGAGTAGGGAAACGGGGGGATGTCAGTCACAGCAAACAAACTTTCAGTTATGACATGAAGCTTGGTGTTAGTGCACAGCATGTGACTCTAGCTAATGATACTGTATTGTTTCATTGACATTTGATAAGAGAGACGATTTTAAGTGTCCTTATCCCTGCACCACACACACACACAGATATTAACTATGGGTGTGTTAATTAATTTGAGTGTGGTAATCAGTATACAATGAATATGAACATCAAATCATGTACATTTTGAATGTACAATTTTGTTTGTCAATTAAATACTATAAAGTAAAAGAATTAAAAAGAAATTAGACTAGAGAGTCAAATAAAATTTTTGAAAAAGTGGTATGAGTTCTCCTCCAACTCATCCTATATGAAAAAGAGAGAAAGAGACAGAAAAACTTCACCTGCAAAGTTCCTGAGTAAGAACATTTTCTAACCCCAAATTCAGTGTGTTCTTCCTATTATTCAACAGGAGTTTATCCCTACCCGCAGTTAGCTAATTCCTAAAAAAATAAACTCTAAGGGGCCATAGCCAAACCATCGCTACGATTTTTGGTTTGTTTTGTTTTCACCCCTAAAGAGCACATGTATCAATTTTCCTGCAGGTGTTTCCTGAAACTGTACGAGCAGGGAAAATCCAAATAAATTCTTTTTGGGCCTTGTTATTAAAATTCAGAATAAACAAATGAAGAAGAATAAGAGTAAGGAAAAACCGATATGCTCTGAATATGGCTTAAGGACTCTCTGGTTTCATTTCCTCAGAACGAATTCCCCCCTTTATGAGAGTCTCCAGACCCCCTAAGTGGATGGCCTAAAGCCCTTCCCCACTCCTGAATTCCTAGAATTGATTACACCCAATTCCAGTAGAATGCACATGCAGGCTGGTTATTTGCTGCTTCTTTTTTTTTTCTATCATTTCAACTTAAAAATGAATATCAGTATAGGTGGCCCCAGAGCAGAGGCAGGTCTGAAATGCAAACCCATGGGCCTGCACCATCATTAAAATATATTCTCATCGGGAAGAAGGCAGTTGAGGTCTGAGCCCTTCAGCTAAAGGGCTTCTATGGAAATGTGTCAGGAGGGAGAGGCTGAAAAGTTCACCCAGCCGCGTGGTTCGCAGCATTCTGTTCTCAAGTCACATTTAAAATCCAGTTGTCTAAAGTTGATTCAATTCAATAGAGTGAGACTTCTCAAGCAGTCGCAGCCATGCAACCCCATTATTCTTCCCCAGCAAAGTGGCCATGCCAGGTTTGGAAACTTTTGAACTGTGTCCTCAAAACTCAAAATCCAATTTCCCAGGCTTCTTCTCTGAAAAAAAAAAAAAGAAACCTAGAAACAAATTGCTACATATGGTAAAGCCAAAGGATGTTTCTTTCTTTTATTTTCTTCCCTTTAAAATAGCAAATAGCTTTAAAAAAAAAAAAACTTTTTAAAAATTGCAGGGTGTAAATTTTACTTGTTAATCCACTTAAGAATTACAAGAACTGTGATTACTAGTTTAGCAGAAGTAACCAGAGGTTATGGAATTGGGTTGCCCTCCTGGGCATGTTTCCGATTTCCTGCTGCCCACAGTAACATGCCTTTCATCCAACTTTTATTTTGCTTTTTGTTTTGGTTTTTGGCCAGGGCTGAGTTTGAACTCTCCACCTCCGGCATATGGGACTGGCGCCCTACTTCTTGAGCCACAGGTGCCGCCCTTATTTTGCTTTTTTTGACTTGTTTTCACAGCATTGATTTGCAATGAATGGGATGCAAAGTGGTGAGCAAGTCAGCACAGGTGCGAACACGCAGGACTCTGCCATCTTGCCTTCTCTCCTCTCTTGGTCTGAAAGACACAGAGTTCCCTTGATTCTTCTTTATTCACCCATCTAGATCTTATTCCTCCCATCTAATTTCCTTCACTGGTTCCCTCTTACCTGTATCTTACACATGGTTGTGAATTCTGCCCTGGATTGTCGCTTACCCCTCCCAAATTGAATCCACGTGAGTCAACAACGTGTGTCTAGCCAACCGCTGTCTGGATAGCTCCACTTGGGTACACCAGGGACACCACAAATCCAGCTTCACAAATGGAAGCCTTCACCCTTTCACCTACACTGTAAAGTGTGAACAGACGACCAGAAGTCACTCGTGTAGTATAAAGACAAGGAGCAAATTTTTACCACCTCCCCTGCTGAGGCTCGACAGTTATTTTAGGGCAGTGTGGTTGGAATGCCCAGACATCATTGTGTGAAGTCTCCATTGTTTCTTTTCTTAACGTAGTTAAATGACTCGGGTCATCTCTGCTGATTTCCTTTTCACATACAGGCTCAGTTACAGGTTCTTTTACCCCCTAGTGGACAAACACTGGACACCCTGGCATCTTCAAAAGTGAAATGCTGAGAGCCCGACTCATTGTAGACATTTCTGAAGGTACTTTTTGCTCTGAATGCAGGAAAAATGCCATGTTAGTGGTTATAGAGAACCTTGAGAATGTGAGTCAAAATGTGCTCCTGTGTGACACCTCAGGGATCTCTCCCAAGAAGTCTCTTGATTTCCAGGGTACCTTGGAACCCACAGAAGACATATCCAGAACAATATCCTAGTTGTTTTTCATGTAAAGAAGAAGAGGCATAGATCTCTGGTGCTAGTAAGTCATAGAAGTGAAATTCAAATGCACCTTGATTTGGACCCCCAATTTTAGTAAGTATGCTATAACTGCTTCTCCTAAATATTTTCTCTTGTATCTTTTAAATTCACATATTTAACTCCACCTTTGCTGGCATCATTTAGTTCCAAGACATCTATTTCTTACCTAGATTGTAGAAGTAGGATCTCTTTTCTCACTATCTCTAATCTTGTTCTTTTCTTCCAGTCTGTCTTCCCATTATCTTTCCTGAAATCAAAATCTAATCACACCCTTTCTCTTTTATTATAGTGCTTTCCTAAACCTTGACGATTTTTTAATATTGAGGTAAAATTCATATAATATAAAATTAACCATTTAAAAGTGTACAATCCAGTAGCCTTTAGTATACTCACAACAACGTGCCACCATTTCCTCTTTCTGGATCCAAAATATTTCCATCACCCACTCGACCACAAAGCCCTCTATACCCATTAACAATTCTTTCTCCATTTTCTCTCCCCCTCGCTACTGGCACCGTTAATGTACGTTCTGTCTCTATGGATTTACCTATTCTGGATATTTCATATAAATGGAATTATGTGGTACATACACATGACCTCTTCCATCCGCCTCCTTTCACTTAACATAATATTTTAAGGTTTATCTGCATTTTAGGGCATAATCAGTACTTTTTTGCTCTTTATGGCTGAATAATATACACACGATGGGTATTGTATGGATAAACCACTTTTTTTTTTTTTTTGCAGTTTTTGGCTGGGGCTGGGTTTGAACCCGCCACCCCTGGCATATGGGGCCAGAGCCCCACTCCTTGAGCCACAGGCGCTGCCCGATAAACCACATTTTGTTTAGACATTCATTAATGCACAGGCGTTATTTCCACCCTTTGCCAATTGTGACTAGTGAGTCTATGAACATTCCTGAACAGGCTTTTGTTTGAATATCTGTTTTCAGTTCCTTTGGGTATGTACCTATTTAAGTTAGGTTGAAATTGCTGGTTGAGCTGCTTCATTGTATGGTAATTTTATGGGTACTGAGGAAATACTATTTTCCACTGCAATTGCACCATTTTAGATTCCTACTAGCAATGTGCAAGGATTTTACTTTCTCTACAGCCTCATCAACATTTGTTTGCTGGGTTTCTTCTTTTGTTGTGGTTACTGCTCTATTATAACTGTATTGTTTCCTAGGGTTGCCATAACGAAGCATAACACTAGACCTCAAGTTGGATGGCTGATGGTTTGGGGTAGGTCTCACTGCTTCTCATGAGGGCTATAATGGCCTGTAGGTAAAAGCAACTTTATCCATTTAGGCCAGCGGGCTATATAAATATCATTTTTCTCATGTGTCACATGTGAAAAGACGGGGAAGCCCTTGCTATTTAAAGGTGGTATGGTCAAACCGGAAAACAATTATCCTGAACCCTGCAAAAAGTCTTAGTTGTACATATTAAGTTCTTTCCCACATTTAAACATTGCCTTGAACTATTCTTCTTGTTTGGAGAATCTAGTTATCCTTTAGGACTCGGGATCAGTGAGGGTCTAGTGAGGAAACAGAATCCACAACAGTTATCTTAACAGGGAGAATTTAATATAAAGAATTATTAACTAGGTATTGAACTAAAAAGGCAAAACAACCCTGCAACATCACAGGTAGAAAGCAGCTACCACCCCTAGGCTCCAGAAACAAAGGGAAGAGGTTGGAATTATTAAAATTTAAAGGCTTGGAGGAGGTATCCTGCTGAGTTGGAACTCAGATCTGTATCTGAGGGCATTTTCTTTCTTTGCTTTTTTTTTCTTTGTTTTGTTTTTGGGGTGGATGATACTGAAGTTTCTGAGCTTAGAAGAAGGGACCTCCTCTTACCTGAGAATGGGGCACTGGCCAACTGAGGCTTGTATCTCTGAATGGGATAATGAGGCTGGTTTTGTGAGTCTTGAAAAAACAAAAAACTAGAATCAATTAATTGCTGCTACTTCTTCTAAGTAGAGCAAAGAAACACGCTGACATATAGAGAGCAAAGGGGGTCTGCCTATGCCCAACAGGCAGAAGCAGGCACCTTCTTCCTCCCCTGGCTTCACAGACTCCCTCTGGGACCCCCATTGCAGAACCTCCCAGGAAGCCACTCGGGGAGCAGAAGCGTGTCTCCACAGCCTCAGCATCCCAGAACTGCATACAAAAAATCAGTTTAAAGCTAAAAGGCAGTAGCTTAGTCTGATGCTATGAATTCGTACCATGCTGCATGAAGATTAACGGACTAGAGAGTCTCGTGATATGTTGAAAACATTTTTCTTTGCACGTGATTTGAAAAGTGCTGTTTTCAATATTTCAGCAAAATAGAGCTACCTAAGTTATGCATGTCACCTCCATGCTCTCACACAGCAAACCATCACCTAGTAGGATTTTGGACAGTCTGAAGAGTGGTACCATGACCTCCTACTGTAAGAAACTGCTCTTTTATTATTTGTAATTATTGTTAAAAGCATTATTTCTCATATTCTGGAGGGTTATTAAGAAGTCATGGTTGCTGGCCTTCTTAATAACAAATCATCCAATTGTATACATATCTATAATTTTGTCCCTCAGAATTTTCATTCTTAAGTTGTTGCATTTCTCATTTGTTTTTCACTCAATGATCATGGCTTAATCACACACCATATACATACATGTGTATATTAAAGTGTTATACATTTTCATTATAATTCTTACAAACTACATGAAACCTGAAAATAAAAACGGTAATAGCTTATCAACTGCACTAGAGCCCCACCCTCTGAACAACCTTTTCCTTGCTGAAATCATTGAGCGTCCTCTCTGCTCCCATAGCGCCTCATATCATGCTGTTATTTAATAATCCATATATTCCTCACTTCCCCCTTTAGACCATGAACTCTTTTGAGAGTAAAGGCTATATTTTATTTATCTCTGTGTCTAAAAATAGTACAGCATCCCCACCATAAGAAATTCTCAGGAAAAGCACCATAAGGAAAGCATCTCCCCATGCTCAGGAAATGTTTGTTGAGTGACTGTGTAGACAATGAATGAGCAGTGCAAATAAAGAAACCCCAGAGAATGGTAATCATCAGAACTCAAAAAGAAAGCACTGGAGTGAAGCCAGACAAAAGATGGCAAACGAGACTCACAACAACTCTATTGGATACCTTGGATCCACTCTTGTTCTTCCCAGTTGGATTTTTTGTAACTTGTGGCAAAAGGAATTGTGCTTCCACAGCAAGCAATCAGCTGGGCAAAGAAGTCAGAGCTGCCACAGAGAAATTCATCGTGGCTAGCAGGGTAATCAGACACCTGCAGGGAACAAGATGCGGGGGATAATGATGCACAAGCAGTGACGTACTGTCACTGGAGCCACCAACAGAAGCATTAGTGCCAAGGGCAGAATGAATGCCCTTAACCTGGAATGAGGCACTCATCAAACCCAGGCTCCTGCTTTTTCCTCCAGCTCCATTGCTGTGAAATCCCATTGAGTTCTGATAGATTCAGGTGTACCTGGCCAAATAGACCCACCCCACCCAGGCAGGGTCAGGTTCATGACCCACCCAGGAAGGGTCAGACTCATGTCCTTCTGGGTATTTCTGGAAGGTAAGCCAATTCCTTTTCTGATAAGCATAGGAACAACTTCCACACTGCCACCTTATAAAAGGTCTCAAAAAACAGGCAGAGATCTCGGTAATGAGTATTGCAACAATCCCCTAGTAGGTGGGAATGTCCTCTCAGGATTACTAGTGGCCTTGACAACTCCTGATTATTGTATGTGATAGAGCCACTATTTGTGTTATTATTTTTTCTCATTCTCAGTTTTAGACAAGTAACCCTTATTAACTAGACAGACACCAGAAAACAACTCATATCCTTGCCCTACTGGTTACCAACCACCTCAGACTGAAAAAGCCAAAGAGTGCCTATAAACACCACTCTCCTCCCAATTCCCCTTCCCCTCCCATTCTTTTTACAGGCAGCCCCCACAGCCCCTCTTCTTGCAGGAAGCAGTCAAAGAGACACCACGCCCACCACCCTGCCTCCTTATAATAAACTAAAGAGGCTGGTATGTTAGAATCAGGTGTACCTGGCCAAACAGACCCATCCCACCCAGGCAGGGTCAGGTTAATGAACCTCCCAGGAAGAGTCAGACTCATGTCCTTCCCAAGAAATAGGAATGCTGCCAATTGCTGTCCTCCCTGACCCTTTATAATTTTTTTTATTGTTGGGGATTCATTGAGGGTACAACAAGCCAGATTACACTGATTGCATTTGTTAGGTAAAGTCCCTCTTGCAATCATGTCTTGCCCCCAGAAGGTGTGGCCCATCTGCCATAACCCACGCGTGGAATTCCTTTCTTGATTTTGTCCCACTTGCATCCAGGTAGAAATAAAGACCACATTATTTCTACAGAATGAGGATTCCTTTTTCCTTTGTTTTGTGCATTGGAATAATCTTCCTTCCTTGGGTCCAAAAACTTTCAAGCTTTACCTGTAAGCCACTCCCCATAGCTTTCCTCTGCCTCAAACTCAGCCTCTATCCTCCTGATTAATTCTTAATCAGCCAGAAAAATTCAAACCAGTTGTCTCCTCTTCCACTCATTTTGGCTCCCAAGCTGCTCCTTACTATATCCGCCTGTGAATCCCTAGTCTTTTCCCCCAAAGCAGAGTATGCCTGGAACAGTGGCTCACACCTTCACCCCAGCACTTTGGGAGGCCAAATCAGGAGGATCACGTGAGCCCAGGAATTCAAGGCTGCAGTGAGCTATGATCTTACCACTGCACTTCAGCCTGATTTAAAAAATGTCTGTATATAAATACACAACAACAACAACAACAACAACAATGAAGATAGCAAATGGCTACAGTTACTATTGCAGGTTCAGAATGCAAAGCCTGGGAGCAAAGCCTGACACCATCACCTGCTGAGCAGATTTCTTAACTCTGTCTCAGTTTTGTATCTGTACAGTAGTATTGGTAAAGTTAATGAACCCTCCTACTAAATAGTGTACATGTTACCATTACAACACATAAGGCATGTTAATAGCTTCAACACTGGTCAGCACATAGAGGGTGATCCTAAGCGTTACTTACTAGGTTTGCTGTTATTGTGCTTCGTAATAGTTTCTGTAAGCAGCGCTTCCTTTTCTAAGTCTTGGAAGGGACTTTGACTTGTTTATTGGCATCTTCCCAGGGCCTGGCATGAAGTACATGTCCAATGGACACCATAAATGAACCAGAAAGAATGAACAAATTAGAATTTTGATTAGCTTGTCCAGGGCATAAAGAGTTTACTTCATGGAACTGACTACCTAATAAAAATCACACAGAACATTCTTCTTGTTGTTGAAAATGTTCCTACATTGTAAGAGTCTATTTTCCTGTAAGAGCAGTCTACATAGGGTAAATATCTTAAGACTTTCTTGAAAATCTGCCTCCGGTTCATCAGAAGTCCTATAGGACCATGACAGCAAATTACATTAGACAGGACTTTATTGCTTGACAAAGATAGAAACTCAAGTGGAAAAAAAAAAAAAAAACATACAAAAAATGAGATTTATTAAAGGTACTGAAGTATTGTTGAATAGCTCCAGGTAAACAACCCAGACTGGGGACCAACTGTAACCAGAGGCTTTTACCTTTTCTCCATCTGTTATTTCTGCTTATCATTCTCTGAGATTCTATTATTTTGTTTTACCTGTTTACAGGTTGTCTCCCCAACTAGAAGGTGAGTGATTCTAGGGCAGGGGATTTGTATTGGTTTCCTATTTCTGGTCTAAAAATTAATACAAATTTAGTGGTTGAAAACTATATAATAAATATTTGTTCTCTTATATTTCTGAAGGTCAAATGGCTAAAATGAATCTTACCAGGGTAAAATCAAGGTGTTGGCAGAGCTGAGCTTCTTCCAGACGTTCTAAGGGAAAATCTGTTCTCTTGACTTTCTACATTCTTGGTTTGAGGCCTCTTCACCATCTTCAATGCCAGCAGAGTGGCATCTTCAAATCTTTTTGTGGCTCTAAACATATTGTTTCTCTCATAAGAACTCCTGTGATACATCGAATTCATTTGGATAATCCAGGTCATTCCATCTCAAAATCTTTGAGCACACCTGTAAAGTCTTTTTTTGTCATGTTGGGTAACATTCACAGATTCTGGGGATTTGGATATGGACATGGTTTTTAGTTTATCTGTTTGGTTTTGGAAGAGAATGGGGGTGAGGATGAGGAGGTAGCATTGTTTAATCCTGCAGGCATTAACTAACTTTTGGGTTAGCACAAGGTATAGCCTATAGTAGTGGGGAAAATATTGCTTATAGTTGGTTGAATGACTTAAAAAAAGTGTATGTGCCTCCATGTCACTTCTGATCTCTGCCTTCTCCCCATGCAGGGAAACATGGTTCTTGATCATGTCTGGAGGATACTTAATTCTCTCTTTCAGTTCCCTTTAAAAATTTCTGGGGAACAATTTCTGATCAGCCCTAATTGGTGCAGGCCTGTGGACCAGCCAACTGTGTGCGATAGAGTGGTTATTCATTGTGGTTCTCCAACTTGGTTGAGTAAGAGTGGAGGTAGCCCCACAAATACGGGGGGAAATCTCCAGAGTGCAAAAGGGTATTCCTGGATGGAGAAACTAGTCCCTATCCACTATCCAGATGATGTAAGAAATTATTGAGGGGTTGTGCCTAATCCAGTCTTATGGATTGAATGTTTGTGTCTTCCCCAAATTTATATGTTGAAGCCCTAATCTCCAATGTATGGTACTGGGAGGTGAAAATATGGGGAGATAATCAGGTTTAGATAAAGTGGTGAAGATGAAGATAGAGCCCTCAGAATGGGATTTGTGCCCTCACAGGGAGAGAAAGGGACCATAGATGTTTCTCTCTGCCATGTGAGGGTACAGCCAGCAGGCAGCCACCCAGAACCCCTCACCAAGGCCCCAACCATGCTGGTGCCCCAATTTTGCACTTTGAGCTTCCAGAACTGTGAGAAATCAGTGTTTGTTGTTTAATTCCCCCATTCTGTGGTCTTCTGTTAACAGTAACCAGAACAGACCAAGATGCCTGGGAAGACAATCATCTGAAATTTGTTGCTTTTTTATTTGTGCCCATTATTCCCTATAGGAATTTGTGTCTTGATGATTTATCCCTTTTGCCTAAAATTGGATCATTGCAGAAGAATGCCAGCTACATAACATTTCTAGTTACAAAGGCTCTAGATCAGTGTTTTTAATCTTATCAGACCTGGTGCCCTCTCTTACTAAAAACAAGTTCTAACTCCCTTTTAGTGATCCTGAAGTGAAATTCACAAATACTATATACACCTGCACAATTTTAGAACTAACAAATGCTCCAGGTATAATAAGAAAAAAGAATAAAAAGGTAATTTATAAGACAGTAGTTTTGTATTCAATGTCATTTACCTGGTGTAGCTTTACTGTTATAGCAAATTACCTTACAAAATCCTGGAACACCGGTAGAATGCACAACAACCCATTAAAAATCCCTTCTCTTGATACTCCAGCACCAGTATACTTAAAGTGTGGCTAATCTCTGCCCTTCCTCTTGCTAACTGATTTCTATCATAAAATCCCATTCTGATTCCTTGTGGCACTTACTCCTACCTGAACTATCTTCTTCAGCTATGCAGCGGTTCAGTTGCTGGTTCCGTCCTCAACTTGAACATATGCACCATGACAGGAGGAATGTCTTTTTCATCATTTCCTAGCATACAGTAGAAGCTCAGTATAACATCTGTTGAATGAATGAATGAATGAATGAATGTTCACTTTGATAAACCAAGGCACTTCCGGGGTATAAAGACCCTTCCTAATGATCTGGTTTGATTACACCAAGACCCAGAAGGGTGTCAGGGTTATTATGTGGTTGAACTCAGGTCTCTGACTCCTCCCCTCTAATCCAGCAACCTCACCCCAGGCATCAGGCGTGTACAAATCATTAAGTGTATTTCTTTAATAACCAGAAAGGTTTTAATTTAATGAACACTGATACTTTTCCTCTTTATCCTTAATTAGTCAATAGAGACTTGAAAATGACCATTTCTGATGAAGGTAAGAAATATTTAGTGTATCCTAGCCAAGAGGTAGTAGTTTTCAATTTTTTCCTTCCTTTTTATATCAACCTCCCACATATGACCCGAATAACCCCAAACCACACACCCCGAAGTGCTAAAATAGTACTTTCTCTATAGTAATTAGCCAATACAGCCAAGTGTTTTCTATTTTTTTCAGAACAACCTTCCAGAAAAACAGCTTTCTTGTTGTGGAGAAAAACAGGGTATACTTTACAGATGGTGTGTGAAAGAAAATAGTGACAGCGAATACAAATTGCTGAAAATGACATGTGCCAAGGGCTACTTTGCAATATTAGTTTATGAATTTTGCCAGCTCAGTAATGATTTTGCACTAGCATACCACTTGGAGGTTTTCCTTGTTTATTCCAGCCAGAGAGATGTTGCATCTTAACAGCATACAAAGCAATATCTAACAGCACTTGGGGCTGCTTGGATTTAGCAGTAAGCTGAGAGAGCAGTTTCTATATGCTTTTGATTCCTTTATGTGAAAGGAATTCAGTGATTATTTCCAGCAACTTTGAAAGTCATATTCTGAAAACCAGAGAAACACAGGTACATTTAAGAAAAAAACAGGAGCAAGAGAGAGAAAGTGTGTGTATCTGTGACTTGTTTCTGGAAGCCACTGACCCATTTACAATTTACTTTGAGCTCAGAAATAAAGTCTGTAAACTCACCCCACACCAATGTGGATATGAGATTAGCAAAGTAAATATTTCAAGTATAGTTTAAGCTTAAGTTCTAGTTTTATCAACTATTAACTATATTCATCAAGCCTTGGGAAAATCTGCTTTCTTTCTTGACTCAAAATGGAGACTTCTTATACTATAAAACAGAACCTAAATGTTTAAAAAATGGATTGTTTCCTGACATCTAGTGATCACATGGGGTCTGAATTACTGAAAGACTTAAGTTTGGTGACAGCCAAAATAAATTTCATCACATAAGTTGAAAGAAACTCTGAATCATTAAATATCAGAGGAAGGGATATGAACCAAATCATAGCCCAAACCCTTGAAATCCACGTTCTTGCGGAGACATGACCTGTCCAAGGTCCTGAAAGTGAATTAAAGGTAAATCCAATGATGGACATTGGTGTAGACATTCAATGCCCTGCTTTTTCACTTATGAGCAAACCTTTCTTGAACACATTACTTATCCATTTTGTAAATGAGTTTCCTCTTCTTCAAAATGAATGTAGTCATACTGGTGCTTTTCTTTTCACAGGGTTGTGAGAAAGACTGAATTTTGTACATACTTAATAAACAGTAGCTTTTATGATCTGTCACCATCACCACTGTCATCATCCTGGTTGTATTTATTTAAAGTCCAATGCTTGGGTTTTGTGCATGCAAATTTGAGTAAAATAAAACATTTTGGTTTTTGTGCTTTAGTCCCAGAAAACCAAACGTGTCAATTCTAAAGCATGAATAAGGAAATATATTGAAAATTGAATCAGTGGTCTCCATAACTTGTCTACAGATCCTAATACAGCCAAAACTTCCTTCTTTACTTACGCATCCTGCATACATGATTTAAGTTGAATCATTAAATAACCAGACCGAGAGGTCCACAACTTTAAATAATCAGGGAAGATGTACCTTCTTATCCTATTGACCCAGCTGGGTTTCGTCTCTTTCCTTTTTAAATATTAGAAGATAGTTTAAAATGGAGCCATTTTGGCTTTCTGGGACTAAATTACAAAAAATTAAATGCTTGTTTTACTCAAACCGCCAGCAGTGAATCTGAGAAGTTAAATCCCACTGGTGTTTTATGAGGACAAGATGTGAGGTCAAGTCTTTCTCTGACTAGACATCCAGCCAACCACTGCCCCTGACTCAAAAGTCAAGAGCGGAAGATTTGTTAGATTCAGACCAGAAAATCAGAATAAAAAGGTGAAACCTAACTGCTCTCATTACAGAGGCAAGGTCATTAATAAATTTGCATGAGGTTTCTGTGCATGGATGATATAAATATAACTAGACAGAACAGATGGTCTAATAAACTGTTAGCTCTGAAAGAGCAGGGACCTAGTTTACCAGGCTCCTTGCTACATTCTCCTTACCTAGAAATGGTATATGTATTTTTATTCTGTATGTTTGTGAGTGAACTGAAGGGGTAGACCCCCAGTGCTCACCTACATGCAGCTAGACACTAACAAGCATATTCTCACTTAATCCTTGTCAATACTCTGCCCTGTTGCTGCTAGGACTTTTCTTTCACATATGGGGAAACTGAGGCTCAGGCAGGTGATGCCAATTCCCCATTGCCACTCAATAAGAAAGTAGCAAGGGCACACTTTGAACTGAGACTTGGACACAAAGGCTATATTTTTTCTTTCTTTCTTTTTTTTTACACATACTCCTACCTCAACTATGTTGCTGGTATTGCAGAATTTTACCTCAGTAAAACAAAGAACTTCAGAGCATGGACTGTCTCAGAAAACAGCCAGGTGCAATGGCTTACACCTATGATTCCAGCACACTGGGAAGCCAAGGGGGTGGATTGTCCGAATTCAGGAGTTGGAGACCAGCTTGAGCAAGAGTGAGACCTCTCTCTACTAAGACAGGAAAAACCTAGTTGGGCCTGGTGGTGGGCACCTGTAGTCCCAGCTACTCAGGAGGCTGAGGCAGGAGGATTACTTGAGCCCAAAGTTGCTATGAGCTGTGATACCACAGGACTGTACCAAGGGTGATAGAGTAAGACTGTCGAAAGAAAGAAAGAAGGAAGGAAAGAAAAAGAAAGAGAGAGAGAAAGAGGGAGAGTGAGGGGAGGGGATGGAGAGTGGGAGGAGGACAGTGAAGACCATATTCTTGGCTCCATGAGGGCAGAAGATATGTTGGAAGGAGGCCAGGGGACAAAATGACTTTTCATGCGTCCTTCCTTACTCACAACTTGCTTCTTCCTTCTCTCCTTCCTTCATTAATGCTTTTACTTAGTTACCTCTTGATAAATGCACTTTTTTTTTTTTTAGTTCAGAAGCAAGACTTTGTGTGTGTGTGTGTGTGTGTGTGTGTGTTGTGTGTTTTTGGCCGGGGCTGGGTTTGAACCTACCACCTCTGGCATATCGGATCGGCACCCTACTCCTTGAGCCACAGGCACCGCCCAGAAGCAAGACTTCTTTAAAAAGTCTCTAGGCCCAGAAGGAAAAAAAAAAAAAATGTTACAGCTCACCTCTAAAAAGTCATTCAGTCCCATAACAGGACATGAACATTTATTAATATTTGATATTATTTTTCTATTCCATTCTACATTTAATCTCCTGTCTACACCTTTTGCCATTTTGTGTATCTCGTGAGTATTTTATAAACTAAGTAAAATCTGCCTTTTTCACAAAATAATGCGAAGGTATATGTGCCTCCACATGTGTGCATGTCCACAAAAATACCTGCATGCTCCCCTTTGCTATTCGGTCTTGAGCCTTTGAACTTCAGCCAGTGCAAAGGAATAGAAATATTGCTGGCACTAGCTTCAATTAGAGCCAGCCAAAACAAGCAGGCCTGTTTCCCTGTCCCTGACACCAAGAGCAGCCATTCTCAGGACTCCAGCCTAACCTTACTCGCTCTGGATCAAGGGCCATCTCTCTCTTGCAAGCTCTAGGGCCCTAAATCTGACTCCCTTGGAGGGGAGGACAGTTCTTGTCTGCCAAGGCTAACAGAGGCCTCTACATCTGTCACGCTGAGGTGTCCAGCACTTTCACCAGACCTCACATGCTGATCCATTACGCTGACCTGCTAATACTGACATTAGTGAGAGGGTGCCCAGAGCCAGAGGCAAGAAACCAAACCCATAGCAAGGAGCTACTCAGGCCAGCCAAAATGAACCAGAACTTATTCTATTAGAGAAAATATTCCGTTTGCTCCAATAACAAGAACTCTATTGAGATTGGTTAATTCAATTCTGCCCATCTTATCAGATTTATTTTTAATGAAACCGAACAATAGTTTCATTTGTTATGTTATTAGTTTTCCCAGTAGAAGCAACGAGGCTTTAACATGGAGAGCGAAGCAGATGAGCTTTGCCAGTGTCATTGGCTTATCAGTGATGCGCGCCAGTTTCCACATTATACAGTGAAATGCTTCTGGCCTCTTCTGGGCCTGCTTTCTTGCTTATGGGACTTACAGAGCTCTGAGGCCACCTTTTCCCTCATGCAACCTCATCAGATCCTGTCTTTCCATTGTTAATACACCTGCCAGCGTCTCTGATTGCTACATTTCCACCAGTTTCTAGCCGAGTGGCATTGGCAAGGTGCCTTACTCTCCCTAAACCTTTTTATATTTTAATTTGCAAAATGGCCATAATATAAATCACTCCATACAATCAGTATAAGAATTTAATGTCATACTGGGTATACAATAGGTGCTCAATAAATGTGGTCATACTGGGTTCATAGTAGATGCTCAATAAACGTGGTCATTTTGCCTCTTTGTGCATCCATCTACCTCAGTAGACAAAGCACTTCTTCTGGGACACAGCTGCATTTTTGATATCTATTTCCTAAATGTCTGTCGGAGGAAGTACTCAGCATGCACTTACTTAATTGACCACTGTGGCCCCAAATGTTGTGTTCCAATCATTGTCGTATGTTATTGTATTTTTCCTCTGAAAACTATGTTTATTCTTTCAAGGTTCACTGCAAGCATCCCTTCCTCCAAACATCCATCCATCCTTCCCAAGGATGCAAACTCCTAGCTAAACACTCACTCTGTGGTGCATCTGTCTAAGGTTTACCATATTAAAAACAAAACACAAGTCCACTATACTTAGTCCAAATCGCAAATTAAGATATGACAGTTGTCCGAAGTTAGGTTCCCTAGAAGTCCCTTTCTGAGAAAGGGATTCACTGAGTGAGGGAACTCAGGAGATGCCTGTCCATGAATAAGGAAAGAAGAATTGGGACAGGGCAAACAATTAGAGAAAGTTAGGATTTCCTGGGAAGTCTAGCCCTGGCTCAATCACGTGGAGAATGTTGGAGCGTTGATTACATTACAGAGGTTTCCCACCCACAGGAGAAGGGGACGGGGCTGATGGATAGCCACATCACTGAGGCATTGGTCAGGATCACTCATTGGTCAGGGAGGAGCTATGAATACTACTCCAAGCGCCTTACAGAGGTGGCTCCTACCTGTCAATGTCCTACAAGGAAGTGTGCAGGTGTGAATGATAAGCAGCCAAAATCTGCGGCAGCTTGGGGTGGGACACTGGCCTCCTAAGAGGGAATGAGAGCAGGCCCTCCAACAGTAGCTGCTACCACAGGCAAGGAGACATTGGCTTCAGAGTACATCAAAGAGGATTTTGTTCCAGCAACTCAAAACTTCCCAGAAACAGTGGCAGCCACAGGCCTGAAGCCAAGAGATGCCTGGAAACAGCTTGGTGACATTCAAGAGTAGAGTCATTTATTATTTCTTGATATCTATCTAGAAAAACAAAACTGGGAGAATTTTGGCAGCATGGTTGTGATGCCTTCTCCCCTCCCCCATCTTCGTTTTGAATGTGTTTAATTGGAGTGTTGTGTAATTAATTGCATGTCTATTGCAATATGGTGTTTACTTACAAAGCACTGTGGGCCATGTCCGTGATTAGCCGTTTTCTCTGAGGTCTGTTGGAGCGCTAATTACAGGTAAACATGGCACACTTTCTCCAAAAAAGACACAGGAGCGTCGCACAAAGGTTTCTCTGCGTGTTCCCTTCATCTGGCTGGTGTACCGGTTGGCTGCTGCCGTGCTGATCCAGCAGCTCAGAGAAGGGTTGCCAGCAATCAGACAAAGACGGTATTACGTATCTTCTCATGGCACAATTGTATTGTCATCTCAGGGGCGACCCCCCAGAATGTGCTCCTGGCCCTGGAGATTCCACCGAGTTGGACAACCTGTGACCAATAAATCACAGAGCTGGAAATCCTTTGCTTGCTCACAGGCCCTGCCAAACTATTATGCGGTGAAATGTTCTAATTGTACTCTGATTTTAATGTTAATGCCCATTTCCATAATTTCTCTGGATCTTTACAATGCTGTTTAATCCTTGCCAATCAAGGAAATGAACTAGAAGGAACAATTACAGATGGCTCGTGTTTCCCATTAAGCCGGCACACTAAGATCAGCTTTGTTTCCCGTTTAGATTGGGCAGCCGTGCTGTTCACAAAGAAGCCAGCCCTGAAAACGGTGCTGGGCTCTCTAAACCACCACCTCCAAACTGACTCAGCCCAAGGCAGCGGGACCTTCGCAGAGCAGAGGACAGTGACTCGTACTGGGCCAAAAGTGGCCACTGCTGAGCCCCCAGGGGCTGGGTGCCTGTTCCTTCCTCCCAGGCCTGGGAGCTGCTGCACCCTAGCACATATCCGCTCAGGTCACGGTGGGTCCCTGCTCCCATGTCTTCAGTGTTCAAAGCTCAGAAACTGTTCTCTGAGGCCCCCTTGACCCTAAACAGGGAAGAGATGAATGACAGGGCAGATGGACCTGTCCGGCGCAAGCACACAGTTGGTGCTGCATGAGAAGCTGGGGCAGAAGCACAGCTGGGAGGGGGTCATCCCCAGGGGAGGGCCACCTCTGCCTCCTCACAGCTGCCGGGCTCCCGTCAGTGGGGCACATGTCACGTGAGTCACTCTTCCCCCACAACTGAAGAGCTCCTACCAAGTCCCCCTATCCCCAGCGTTCTCTTCTGAGGCAAATTTCCATTTAAGTGGCTCTATTAGCAAAGAGTGTTCTAGTAGACAGAAACCCAGCTCTGCCTTGATTCAGTTAATAGGGAGATGGAGTGGCTCCTCTGATCAGGTGGGCGAGGGGCTAAAATGGCATCTAGATGTGCTCTTGGTCTCTTCTTGTTCGCCTCTTTCTGTAGGAAAGCTCTCTCTGACAAGCTTCCCCCATTAGCTGGGGTCTCAGCTGCTGTAGCTCCCCACAGGCTCAACTGTATATTTCGCACGTGACCATAGAAACCCTGAGTAGAAATAAACTTGAAATAAAAATCACTATTACAATGAAAAGATTTCATACATGTTTGATATTTAAATGATCATCTTTAACCCAAATTTTATTTTATTATTATTGTTTTTTGAGACAGAGTCTCACTTAGTTGCCCTAGGTAGAGTGCTGTGATGTCATAGCTCACAGCAAACTCAAACTCTTGGGCTCAAGTGATCCTCTTCCTCAGCCTCCCAAGTAACTGGGACTACAGGTGCCCACCACAACGCCGGCTATTTTTAGAGATGGGGACTCACTCTTTCTGGGGCTGATTTTGAACTTGTGAGCTCAAGCAATACACATGCCTCAGCCTCCCAGAGTGCTAGGATTGCAGGCCTGAACCACCTTGCCTGGCCTATTAAGTAGACATTTTAAAACACAAAGCATTACTTGACCCATTCAGTGTCCTGACCTTTGTTTTATAACAAATGGTCTAGATGTGGAATGATGCCTTTCATTTTGCACCGATGTTTGTTGAATTGTTAACAGAGAGAGACCAAAAGTACCTTCAAGTTTGGTGTTAGGGTTCTCATAGGTCCACACATGAGCTCCTGTTCCTTTTTTTTTTTCAAGACAGAGTTTCACTATGTCACCCTCAGTAGAGTGCTGTGGTGTCATAGCTAACAGCAACCTCAAACTCTTAGGCATAAGCGATTCTCTAGCCTCAGACTCCCAGTAGCTGGGAATACAGGTGCCTGCCACAATGCCTGGCTATGTTTTTGTTGCAGTCATCATTGTTGCTTTAGCTGGCCTGGGCCGGGCCGAACCTGCCAGCTTCAGTGTCTGTGGCTGGCACCATAACCACTGTGCTACAGGTGCCAAGCCTGCTCCTGTTCCTTTTTAAGGATGGATATCTGTGTCTATTTTTCTACCTACGTAACTTGCTTTACAAACCACTGTAGCTTATAATAAATATATAAACACTGGTACACACAACCTAATGTTATTGGATGATATTGGAATAATGGAATGTTTGTATCTCCTAGCAAGATTAACAGTGCTGTGCAAAATTACATTTTGAAATTGACTATTTAAAGGACTTATTTTGCTTCCAAAATTTGCTATGTCTTGGAACACAGTTCCTAGTACTCACATATGCTAAGCATCGAAACTTTTGGTGCTATTTTACTTTAAAGAATGACTTACCAACAGGCAGATGGGGCCAGAAATGGATCCTCACAACAGGGCAACCAGAGGAAGCAAGACTTGCTGTCGTGTTCCCCATCTCCTCCCTCCTACGCGCCCCTGGCCTAGTTCCAGAAATGTCGCCCGACTCTGCCTGTCAGCATTCCCTGCTGTTGCTCTCAGTTGCCGTCAACGGATTCCTTAGAAACGGTCATGTCTCTGTGGCAGGAAGACATCCCTGTGTGGAAGGAAACACAAAGCCACATCTGGCGAGCAGACCGGCGAGCTGAGCTGTCCTATTTCTCCAGATCAGCAGTAGCAGCTTCTGCACAGCGACTGTTCCCTACAAAGCCCTAATGCCCCTCGGGTGCTTGATGCAGGTGGCATCACACCAGTCGTGTCACTAGGAAGATGGACCTTGGAAGAAACTCGCATGCAGTCACACAGCCAGAAAGTGACAGAACTGGCTTCAGACCTGGTTCCGCTGAGCTCCACGTGGTCACACCACCTGTCCATGCTGGAACCATCAGTATGTATATGCAGGGTGTCCCATAGGGTGCCACACATAGGAAAAAATTAACACATTCATATTTTACATTATATATTTTTCATCTATTTATATTTCTGTATCAATGCATGGTGAATATTTTGTAAATATATTTTTTAGGGTATAAAATATAACTTTATTTTTTATGTTAGGGCAGTGGTTCTCAACTTGTGGGTCATGACCCCTTTGGGGGTCGAACGACTTTTTTTTTTTTTGCAATGAGAATTTTCCTTTTTTTATTTATTGATTTTTTTTATTAAATCATAGCTGTGTACATTAATGCGATTGTGGGGCACCATACACTGGTTTTATAGACTGTTTGACACATTTTTATCACACTGGTTAATATGGCCTTCCTGGCATTTTCTTAGTTACTGGTTGGTGGGATTACACCTGCGGTGCATCTTACAAGGGTACATGTGAAACTTAGTAAATGTAGAATGTAAACGTCTTAAAACAATAACTAAGAACGAACAACTTTTTCGCAGGGCGCACCTAAGACCATCCTGTGTATCAGATATTTACATATCATTCATAACAGTAGCAAAATTACAGCTATGAAGTAGCAACAAAAAGTAATTCTATGGTTGGGGGTCACCACAACATGAGGAACTGTATTAAAGGGTCATGGCATTAGGAAGGTTGAGAACCACTGTGTTAGGGAGAACAAAGAGACTGGGGAAGAAGAGACGGGAAAGGGA
Source organism: Nycticebus coucang (assembly GCF_027406575.1). NCBI lineage: Eukaryota > Metazoa > Chordata > Mammalia > Primates > Lorisidae > Nycticebus > Nycticebus coucang. Next base: position 37,992 of record NW_026515616.1, on the reverse strand, counting down.
GAAAAGACGAGAGCACAGGAAGCGAGAAGAGGGGAAACGGGGGGCGAGAGGAAGAGGGAAGAGACCAGAGAAGGCAGACAGGGTGCATCCCAAAGAAAGAAAGGAAGAAGAATTCTCACCATATTTATTTTAAAAAATATTTTAACAATTTAAATAATTAAATAATGTTAAAAATAATAATTTAAATGATTAAACATTTCAAAGACTTCATAGTTTTTAAATATTTTATAAAATTTTAAAATGAATATTTTGCAAATAAAGGTACATTTAGCTACAATTTCTGGTTGACCCTATATATGCATGTATGGCGACCTTTGCAACACCCATACTTTCCATTATATAATGTCTATGTTTCTATTTCTGTTCTGAATGAGTGAATATGTATTTCTCTTGGCAACACACTGCTACTATTATTTATTCTACAATTACCTACGGACCACCTAACATACACTGTGCAAAGTATTTGACACATTCACCTGAGTTCAATGACATCTTTCCACGTTTCCCCAGATGCCGGAGCCACGGTATGTCCATTAGACCAAAGGGGGACTTCAGGATCTAAGATGTCCTCTCAAGGTCGCTTCACAAGTGACAAAGCTGGAAAGCGAATACGGTTTTGTCTTGCTTCAAAGCTCACGTTTAAAACACATCACGTATTTGCTTCCCACAGTAAGGAAATGATGCCAGCTATCTCCTGGCGGTGGTTGGAAGGACGTCTTACTCAGAGGAGCAGGTGGACTCCTGCAAACACCAGTGCAGGATTTGAGATGGGGCAGGGTGGTCTGGGAGAAAGGCCACAATGAATGGTGAAACGGGACAAGGTGGTAGGGTGGAGGCTCTTAGAGCCCACCTAGCGCAGTGAGCAGATGGTGATGCCAACCATTTCATAGCACGGTATGCCAGGCCCTTCTGAGCCCACTATACATACTTCACTTTCATTGGCCTCACAAAACTCTCATTGATGAAGGAGAAAACTTACCCTGGAGCAGTTAACTACCCTGTCCAATGTGTCCGTAGTCTTCCCTCTGTGGGCCTTGAGTGAGGGGCAGTGCCATTGCAGAGGAATATCATTAGCAATACAATCCAACCGTGGCATCAACTTATTGGAGGGCTGTGGGCCAGGAAAGTAGGTAATAGTGACCTTTGTTCTTGTTTTTAACTTTCAGATTCATGTGTGGGTACAAACAATTAAGTTTCAATGTTTGTGTTTGTAACTTTTATTCTTCCTCTTACAGGTTTTTATTTTTATTTTTATTTTTATTTTTATTTTTATTGTTGGGGATTCATTGAGGGTACAATAAGCCAGGTTACACTGATTGCATTTGTTAGGTAAAGTCCCTCTTGCAATCATGTCTTGCCCCCAGGAGGTGTGGCACACACCAAGGCCCCACCCCCTCCCGCCTTCCCTCTCTCAGGTTTTTAAACTCATATTCTGACTGCTTGCCCCAGGTGCTAGGGGGTGGGGTTGGCAAGCACCAAAATTTCGTTTAGGGCATTCATTTCACGTTTTCTTTGAGACTCTGTGAGGACAGGTGACAGACTCATTTCTACAATCCCAGGCTAAAACTAAAAATCTAAAGCAAATGTTCATCTTAGTGCCAGACACCTAAAGTGCTTTTAGACCCAGAGATACAACCGTGTCATTGAACCGTTATTTGCAGAAGTGTTTGACTCAGCTGTGAAGGGATCATTTCATTCAGTTCTGTTTAAAATCAGGTAGCAAGCCAGGCAGGGTGGCTCAGACCAAAGTTAAATGTAATCCTAGTGCTCTGGGTGGCCAAGGCAGGTGGATTGCTTGAGCTCAGGAGTTTGAGACCATCCTGAGCAAGAGTGAGACTCCCCCATCTCTATTAAAAATAGACAAATTAGCAAGGCGGTGGTGAGCTCCCATAGTCCTAGCTACTCAGGAGGCCGAGGAAAGAGAAACTCTTGAGCCCAAGAGTTTGAGGTTGCTATGAGCTATGACACTGCTGCACTCTACCCAGGATGACAGAGTGAGACTTTCTCTCAAAATAAGCAAATAACTAAACAAAAATAAAATAAAATCATGTAGCAGAGAACTAAAAAAGTGGTGCTGTGTGAGAAGACATTCATTAATTTATAACCTTCCCTTATTATAAGGCCCTGTGTGTGATGGAGAGGAAATAGGAGTTTTGTATATAATGTCACATTCCTTTTGGCAAGTAATGCATTTAACTAATTTACATGGAGGTTTAGTACAACAGAGTTGATGAACATAGTAGAGACGGTGACTTTTTAATATAATGTACTTGCTGAGAAATATCCCTAGTTAATGGGTTGTGTCATTTTTAGAAAGTTTGTCTCATAACTAATTGTGAAAGTTGCCCTGCATTTTTTAATGGCTTGAATAGTTTAAAGCCAAATAGGTCATCTGAGGGGTGAACAGAGTTCTAAATCTCATACAGTCCCTATCCCCTAGTCTATGGCGGGGTGTTCTGAACTTCTGCAGGTTGATTATTCTTCTTTACAATTTCTTGGCAAAGGGAAAATCACATAGAAGATTCATGAGAGTCTCAGTATAGGTCTCTGAAGACAGGAAGAGTATTTTATAATCAATAAGGCACGTACATCATTTTCAACCCCTTGTGAACTTGGGTGCAAATTGAATGCATTTGTGCTGTTCCAGCAAACGCACCCAGTGATAGGCACAGTTTCCACCGGAGTCACACAGCATGACCATTAGCTTCAAAGCAAAATTCCTCTTCCCACCATTTGCCCCACCCTTTGCATGACATTCTGACCCTCTAATGATATTTTATTATTCTAAACACCAGCCACATTGTCTATGTCTTCAGCCAGAAAAAAGAAGATTAGTATCACAAACCAAACAGCAGAAATGCTAATTTGATTCTCCTGCGGGTGAATGACCTCAGATCACTAAAATGCTTTTAAATGTAGACTGGGGTGTTTCTTTAGGTATAAATCACATACAGTGAAACACATGGTGTGTGATTGGCCAGATTTGATTAATTCACACACCTGTATGCCTATAAACATTACAGTATATTTACCTCGACAAAAACATTCCCTCATTTTCCTTCCTAATCAATCCCTATCACCCACAACGCTAAAGAGACCACCCAACTCCTTTTCAACATTGTGTATTTTCTTTCACACTTTTAAAATTTAATATAAATGGAATCAAACTGTATGTACACTTTGGTGCCTGGCATTTTCACTTAATATATTTTTTGACAATCTTCTTTATTTCTGTACCAGTTTTTGACTATTGTTTCATCGACATGCAGCCCCGCTCTTGTTTTCACCCTGTAAACTTCCAACTCTGCTCTGAGGAGGAGAAATGCCGGATCTGGGTGGTCTGGGAAGCGTATCAGCTAACTCAAGGCTTTTACTTCTGTCGAAGTTACTTGGACCATTTTCTTTCGAATAGTTCATGGTTGAGAAATTAACCATGTGTAAGAACTTATTATGTAAGTGAAGTAAAATGGACACCTGGGTTAGAGTGAGACACGGAGCATTTGTTAAATTAAGTTTTATTATTGGCTCGTTACCCATAGCACAGTGGTTACTGCACCAGCCACATACACGGAGGCTGGCAGGTTCAAACCTGGCCCAGGCCAGCTAAACAACAATGACAACTGCAACAATAAATAGCTGGGCGTGGTGGCAAGAGCCTGTAGTTCCAGCTACTTGGGAGGCTGTGGCAAGAGAAACTCTTAAACCCAAAAGTTTGAGGTTGATATGAGCTATGATGCCACAGCACTCTACCGAGGGCGACATAATGAGACTCTGTCTCCAGAAAAAAAAAAAAGTCTTGTTATTTGGTCCAAATGAATCCCAAGACATGTGAGAAAGAGAATGGCAGAGATTGAGTAGGGCTAGATTATTAAAGGTATGTGTGCCATGATGGACCTTTAATTGCAGATACTTAATTAACAAAAATATGTTGAATGAATGAAGGAATATTTTTAAGACTAGGAGTGGAAGGTGTCAGCCAGAAAAAATTGCCGTAACAGAATGTTCACCTCGAAGAAAATTTAGTCCCAGAGAACTGTGCTTATTTAATTATGTATTTACTTTCCTGTTTCTTTTCGTTTTGATTTGTAGTAGGTGACGTTGACTTGAGAAAAATGATACCGGGTCAAGAAACTGAAGCAAATATCTAGTTTGAGTTTGATTTTTAGAACATGGTACCTGATTGGACTTTAAGGGTTCTGGAATTTATTTAGGTTGAGTCTTAGCTTATGTGAGAAATTCTCTCCCTCTCATTCTCCCTGGCACACACATGCACACCTACTTATGCATTAGTAAAACAACTTTCCTTCTCATCATTAAGCTGGGAACTGAACAGGAAGTAAGTACTATTCTATTTAATTTTCAGCTAAGAAGAGAGGCTCAGAAAAAAAATGACTTGAACAGAGCGCTCAAGGAGACAGGAGAGTAGCAGGTAACACACATCTGAGTCTCCAAGTTACTCTGTCTCACACCCACTGACCAAGCCCACAGCCCATCTCAGATATTCTGGTCCATGAGCAGAGACGCACATTTGATGCATTTGATTACATCCATTCTGAAATGCCTCCAGGCTTTCAATGAAAGTTTTCATTATATTTTTTTTCAGCAACAATTTTCAGCAATAGTATATTTCTTTTTATTTTTCTTTCAATTTTTTCCCTATTACATTTAGAAATTTGTCAGTAGAAAAATATTATCCCAATAGACAGCCATGCCAGGAATCCAGGAATAAAAAGTACATAACCAACGAGCTAGATAACTCAAAACTCTTCAACCTGCCTCCCCTCTCACAAGCCAACAATGTCAAGATTATCTCCTTCATGTTGGAGGTCAACTCTCCCCCCTAACTTATCAGGCTGTAGGAAAGTACCTGGAGCAAAAACAATCATGACAGCAATAACAACAATAGGTTTTATTGCACCCCAGGTGTGAGTGAGCATAGTGCTAACAACTTTATTTATTGTGCCATTTAATTCTCCCTCTGGCCTGTGGGCTGTTGTAGTCTTTTTTTTTTTTTTTTAATTAGCACTCCATGGCTTTTTTTTTTTTGTGGTTTTTGGCCAGGGCTGGGTTTGAACCCACCACCTCCAGCATATGGGACCAGCACCCTACTCCTTGAGCCACAGGTACCACCCGCTGTTGTAGTCTTATTTATCCCATTTTATCATACGAGGGAACTTAAGTTTCTAAATGGGAGGTGGCATCCCCAGGGTCTTCCAGGGGTTTGATAATTGATCAGCTGGCCTCCCCACAAGACAGCGTCTTGAATTCAGATAACCCTGTTATCACCAAATACATACGAAAACAATAGCCCTTGTAGGAGAGAGGCGAAAGCTTCCTATTAGGAATAGGAGAATAGAAATTCCGGTAAAATCTTTTTTGTTGTTGTTTTTTGAGACAGAGTCTCAAGCTGTCAGCCTGGGTAGGGTGCTGTGTTGTCACAGCTCACAGCAACCTCCAACTCTTGGGCTTAAGCTATTCTCTTGTTACAGCCTCCCAAGTAGCTGGGACTACAGGTGCCTGCCACAATGCCCGGCTATTATTTTTTGTTGCAGTTGTCATTGTTGTTTAGTTGGCCCTGGGCCAGTTTTGGTTTCAGTCTTGGTGTATCTGGCCGGTGCTGTAACCACTGTGCTATGGGCACCGACCTCTCTCACTGTGTCGCCCTTGGTAGAGTGCTGTGGCATCACAGCTCGCAGCAACCTCAAACTCTTGGGCTTAAGCAATTCTTTTGCCAAGTAGCTGGGACTACAGGCGCCTGCCACAATGCCCAGCTATTTTTTGTTGCAGTTGTCATTGTTTAGCTGGCCCAGGCTAGGTTCAAACTGGCCAGCTTCGTTGTATGTGGCTGGCCCCATAACCACTGTGCTGCGGCTGCCTGCCTGCAGGACAATCTTTATTACAAGAGTCTTCTTTTTCACCCAGGAAGTGTGCCATATACCCATACATTGTATCTGATATGTAGAAACTCTCCAAATTCCCTCCCTCCCCTCTTCTTGAATGTAACTGAGTTTTTCTTTCATGTATGCACATTGTTGTTAATCTACAAGTTTCAGTTTGATATTGAACGAGTAGGATGCTGGATTTTCCATTCTTGCGATACTTAAAAGAGCATTCTCCAAATCCATCCAGGGTATAACAAAAGATACAAAATCTCCATCTTTTTTTTTTTTTTTTTTTTGTGGTTTTTGGCCAGGGCTGGGTTTGAACCCGCCACCTCTGGCATATGGGACCGGCGCCCTACTCCTTGAGCCACAGGCGCCACCTCTTTTTTTTTTTTTTTAATGGCTGAATAGTTTAGTGCAAACAATGTAACCTAAATAATAAAAAAAAATCTGTTCTCACAAAACCTTTTTAAAAAGACATTTCTTTTTCATCTGCCAATGGTCATCCTGGTGCACACACTGTTTGCACAGAGTGGATTGCCAGTGTGCAAACAAGTAAACAGAGAGGATTCTCAGTATTGCCTGTCTGGACTGGAAGGAAAAGCCAGGTTGAAAGAGACACTCAAATTGGGGTGGAACAAAAACTTGTTTTCCCCCGTATGGCTTCTTGGAAGTGGCTGGCCTGCTGGATCTTTCTGCTACCACCTGGGCCTGTTTCTATCACAAAGTCTGGAGTTGCCCAGAGGGCCTGGGAGGAACAGTAATTTTTTTAGCTGTCTGTTCTGTGACTTGGGAAGTGCTTTCAATATGGCAGAACACACTGACAGCCTATTTTTTTAAAAGGACCCAATCGATATGCATCCCAGATTTACACTGGCCCCTGGTCCTGCTTTTATAGGAGCAGGGCGTGTTACTGAGTGTGCGAAGTAGGTCTGTAACCTGCATCCTTCCTCAACTAAAGAGCACCTTTAGCCTATAAATAGAATTATTCCACTTAATTCTCAAATACACTCAAGTTCTACAATCGTCCCAATTTTATCACAGGAGGAAGCTTAGGTTTACGACTTCTCCAGAGTCACCCAGGGAGATGCTGGGAAAGCCAGGATTTAATACCTGATTTATCAGACTCTGAGATAGTTGCCTTGCACCTGTGTCTGTGCTCGCTGCATCCCAGTTAAACTTGGAATACATTGTTCTAACAGATCTTCATAAAGATTACTGCCAGGTAAATACATTATTAGGTACATATAAATTTTTATTTCAAACAGTGAACAATCAATTCCAAGATATCACACTTAGCAAGCTACTTTGTGAAATTTTTAGCAAGCAGCATATTTGTGCATGAACGAAGGTGGTGTAATCAGATTCTATAAAAAGCCTTCCCCTGGGACATTCCGGAAAGTACATACCATTCTTATGAAGGCTTTTATGAGTTGGATAAGGTTCAGAATAGGGGCATGCATTTAATCCACACTGTAGAGCTTCTGAAAGATTACATAAATCAGAGACGCATGCGGTGCCAGGGAACTTTCACGGCCCAGCTGCCATCTGTCAGTGTTAACACCTAGATGGTAAAAGGCATGGTTTTACATTATTGGTAGATCCTTGAACTTTCAGGGACTGGTGAGGTATGAAGAAAAATATCCCCAGAAGGAACATGGAGAGATATACCTAAGTTACCAGAGATAGAGGAAAGAGAGAGAAAGAGAGAGATTAAATTAACTGGTGGTTCCTCGAATGCTTCTGTGTATGAGCAAGGTTCATACAAAGGGTTTTCAGTATCTCACTGGTTTTTGCAACAACTCCATGAAGTAATTGTTATACCCATTTTCTGATAAGAAAATTGAGGCTCAGAGATAAAGTTGCATGTTAATAACCATATGCCTAATATGTAGGGGGGTGGGATTCGAACATCAGTTGCTGTGACTCCAGACCTCCTGTGTGTGTGTGTTTGCATATGTATTGATGTATAATTGACACAAAAAACACTGCACACAAAATTTGTGATTCAGTGAGTTCTGACTCAGGTTCACACCACTGGAACCGCCACCCACCTCAAGCTCCTGAACATAGTCGCCACCCTCCAGGGTTTCCCTGTGCTCTTGGCAGCCCCTCTCCTGATCTCTCCCACCCAGAGAAGTCATCCCTCCTCTGCTCTGCCAGTCTCTTCACCAGGTGGCTCTTCCCTCCTCCAGCTGTATTCTGTGAACTGTGTGTTATCTTCCCATCGCACCTATGGAAGGCTAGCAGACAACGTGCAGAAGTTTAGCTGAGTACACTCCTGGCCTTGAGGTGCTCGCCTTCCCTCCAGGGACACTTAGACACCCTCACTCCACACTTCTATGAATAACACTTTCTCTCCTCAATGTTTTCTAAATCCCCAAGAGCAAACAGACTGGGCTTCCAGGGCAGAGAAGAGAGTGATGTGAAGTCTTTGAGAGCTGGGCCCCCGGAGGCAGGAGCACAGCTGCCTGGTGGATGTGTCCCTGCAACGCACACATGTACAGAACAGTTTGACATGAATAATTTACCTACCACGCTCATAAAAGGATTAAAAGAAGAGGAGGAGGAAGACCACCACACACAGGACATGTCACACTTTCCCCACAGTACCATCTCCTGCTCTTCAGAACGTGATTCTCCAGGTCTTGGATGTAGTGAATTTAAACAGTTTGGCACTGGATTAGGCCCTGATTTAAAGTTTTATTTTTCATATTAAAAAGACGAGTGTTACTTTTATATCCCAGAGAAGCGATGAGTAAACAAATAAAAAATTCATTAGAGACAGGCTGCTATCGTGAAGATGAAAGTTTGATGTTAGAACTCTGCTTTCAAAAGCCTAAAACCCAGTCAGTGGGTCATTAGCTCAGCAGGCAACCAAACTAAAAAAGAATGATTTCGGGGATGGGCAATGCCGCGGTCTTCGTTTCTTCAAGGTTTCAGAAATTAGCTGAGCGTTTTCCCATATGGGGAGAATACTCACTCGTAACGGCTACAGTCATGGTTATGTTGAGAAAATTAAATTTCAACTATGCTTTGGAGTTTTCCTTATGCGGTTTCTTCCCCAATTTCACCAGAATATCATGTGCCACCGAGCACAGAGGTGGAAGACGAAGGTTGAGGGGGACACGCAACGTTAGGTTGGTGGCAAAACAATTGAGGTTTTGCACCATGCATTTTAAATCATTATAACTATGCTCAAATATATCTTTATTGATCAAAATAGGCACCATTATAATCAATGCATTATTGCCCATGAGAAATAAGTTTGTTTATTCACGTTCCATTCAGAGCTAGGATGAAGTTTTCATTTTGATAATGCCATCAGTCCCAGGGCTGAAATTCAAGGGCATGGGTCAGAGTCATTCAGACACCTGTAACTTTTACCTTCCTTTTCTTACCGTTATTATTATTATTATTATTGGCAATGCCATACTTAGATTTCACAAAGGAGCATTTCTTGTCTCATCTGATAAAGATGGAAACGTCTTTAATGACACTGATCCAAACTTGGCCAATCAGAGCACCTTACTTCTACCAGGCACAGTGATTGGTCCAAGGAAGACCAATCACAATCTTTCCTTAGGTCGTTGCTACATAGTCTCAAAGAGCGGGAGGAGGGGAGGAAAGCTATTTGTTTAGTTGGATTTTCTAAGTTCAAGCAATATAGGCTTGAGGCTGCCAGTTGGCAGCTACCCCAGCAAATGATAGAAGCCAGTTTGAAAAAGGAAAAACAAACTAAAACAACCTATATACATGAGGACTAAACGTAAAGTGAAACAGAGCCTAGAGATAAGGAGAGAGCAAGCTCTGACAACTTTGCATACCCATAATTTCCTCCTCTGCACATTTGTTGTTGCTATTAGTGAGCCAATTTAAGTTTCTGCCTCTGCAATTGAATGAATCTACACTAATATAATATCATGTGGAAAGTTTTCCTTCTGATTGGCCTGAATATAGGATAAATATTGACCACAGTAGGCATCTTGTGTTCTACATTCTAATTTTTAGTACTGCAGCTTCCCCAATTTGGGGGTTCACCTGGATAGTAGAAAGTACCTTTTAGCATCAGACTGGACTTTCAGACAGTAAAATGAATACAGACTTTGAGTTCATCCCTATGGTCACAAATGACAGGATTTCATTCTTTTAAAAGGCTGAACAATATTCCATTGTGTATATATAAACACCTTTTTATTAATCCATTCATCTGTTGATTGGCACTTAGATTGTCGCCAATTTGTGGCTGTTATGAATACTGGTGCAGTGAACATGAGAATCCACACATATCTTTAACTTACGGCTTTCAATTTCTTTGGATATGTACCTAAAAGGAGGATTTCTGGATCATAATGGTAATTCTGTTTTAAATTTTTTGAGGAACCTCTACACTATACTGTATTTCCAAAATGGCTATAGTATTAATTTGCATCCCCACTAACAGTGTTCAAGGGCTCTCTTTTCCCTGCCTCCTTGCCAACACCTGTTATCTTGCCTTTTTTCTTCTTTTTTTTTTTGGCAGTTTTTGGATGGGGCTGGGTTTGAACCCGCCACCTCCAGCATATGAGGCCAGCGCCCTACTCCTTTGAGCCACAGGCACCGCCCCCCCCCTTTTTTTTTTTTTGAGACAGTCTTGCTCTGTCATCCTGGCTAGAGTGCTGTGGCATCGTCAGAGCTCACAGCAACCTCAACCTTCTGGGATCAAGTGCTCTTCCTGCACCGGCTGGGCCTATTAGCCACCTACCATACCTGGCTGATTTTTCTGTTTTTGGTAGAGTTGGGGTCTCACTCTTGCTTGGGATGGTCTTAAACTCCAGAGCTCAAGTAATCATCTTGCCTCAACCTCCCACAGTGCTAGGATTACAGAGGTGAGCCAGCATGCCTGGCCTGCACCTTTTTGAGAATAGAGATTCTAACAGGTGTGAGGTTGTACCTCATTATGGTTTTAATTTGTATTTCCCAGTTATGTGATTTTGAGCCTTTGGTATACCTACCTGTTGGGCCTTTTCTGTGTCTTCTTTTGAGAAATGTCTATTTAGGTCTTTTGCTCATTTTTCTTAGGGTGATTTGTTTTCTTATTATTGAGTTTAGTTAGAGTTCCTTGTATATTTTAGACATGAGCCCCTTTTCTGAGATATCTATCTATCTATCTATCATCTATCTATCTTTAATTCCTCACTCATATTGCATCTATTGAGTTTTGCTGTGGCCCTGACTCTAGATGGTTGGGACACAATGGCACTCGCTGCCTCTAGGGAGGAAAACTGACAATACATCAAGAGCTCCAGGCCAGGTGTGGTGGCTCACGCCTGTAATCCAAGCACTCTCAGAGGCTGAGGCCAGTGGATTGCTTGAGCTCAGGAGTTCAAGACCAGCCTGAGCAAGAGCAAGACCCCATCTCTAAAAATAGCCAGGCATCATGGCAGGTGCCTGTAAGTCCCAGGTATTTGGGAGACCGAGGCATGAGAATCATTTGAGCCCAAGACTTTGAGGTTGCTGTGAACTACGATGGCACGGCACTCTCACAAGGGCAACAAAGTGAGACTCTGTCTCAAAAGAAAAAAAGTGGGGTGGGGCCCAGTTAAGGAGTGCACAAGTGCTGCGGAAAAGATTCATGCGGACAGGAGGCAGGGGAACGGGGGAGACGTCCCAGGCCCACATGACCTGAGGATAATTGTATAGAGTGAGCAAGCAGATCCGAGACTTCACAGAACACGGGCTTCAGAGGGTCTTGATACTGGTATAGCCACCACAGAGCCACTTCATAGCACCCCAGCTCTCACCTTGGATGATCAGCTTTCTGCTTTCTAGTTCATCAGGGTTCCCATCCCTCCCCATCCCCAAAAGCACCCCCTGAGACTCTCCCTCCCCCTCTCCACAGGCCACTCATGGGGGCTGCCCTCTGGCCTCCCCTTGCTCACATAGAGCCTTTCCAACCAGCACGCCCTCCTGCCCCCTCTTGCCTTCTTGGACTTTCGCCTCTGTTTTATTATTTATAAAATTCTCTCCCAGTCTGTGGGTTCTGTCTTCACGCTGATCCTGAGGGGAATAAGCCAGGGACAGAAAGATTATTGTATAATCTCACTTATATGTGGAATATAAAAATTTGAACCCGTAAAAGGAGAGATTAGAGTGGTGTTTACTAAAGACTGGGGGTAGGGGTCGGGGGGGGAAGGAGAAATGTTGGCCAAAGGGCATAACAGTTTCTGTTAGCCAGGCGGACTAACTCCTGGTGGTCTATTGTACAGCAAGGTCACTATAGTTAATAATAATAAGGTAGTGTATATTTCAAATAGCTAGAAGAGTATATTTTAAATGTTCTCTTATTTTAAATATATAATAATATATTATTAACCTGATTTGTTTATTCCACAGTGTATACGTATGTTAAAACCTCAGATTATACCCCATAAATACATACAATTATTATTTGTCACTTAAAAATAAAAATAAAAACAAAAGTATACTTTTTGGACTCCTATAGATCTGGATTCAAATCCTGAATTTTTTTTTTTGTTTTGTTAGCTAAATACTTAGGAAAAATGGCTTTACTTTCTTGAGCTTCTGCTTCTTTGTGTATAAAGTCAAGATGGAATAGTAAGTGTCTGGAAGTTCTGGCTGTCCAGGCCCACCCAGATCAATTAAATCAGAATCAGAGGGTATTCTGGAAAAGCATTTCCCGTGATTCTAATATGTGCCAGGTGAGAGGCCCACTAGAGGAGATGAGAATGTGTTAGGTTTTAAATGTACGCTGTATGCAGATTGCCTGGGTTCAACACCAGCTACCTGAATTCTGACGATCTGTAAAGGGGCTCAGAGATCTGCCTTGTCAGCAGGCCCTCCAGGTGGTTCTGAGGCAGACAGTCCATGGTCCACATTTTGAAGGGGAAAAATGCCGTAAGCTCTCTTTCATCTTTGATGTACTAAGAATCTGCTGGGTAAGGTATCAAGTGGGCTGTATTGATCAGAAAGGGAATCTTTATTTAAGCAGCAGAAAGTCTGAGGGCTAGTTTTCAGAAACAGTAGAATTAAAGCCAGGTGAAAATGTATAGGTCAGCAGGATATCATCCAGACAAATCTAAGGAGCAAGGGGACAGTCACATGCATGAGGGAAGCTGTGAACACAGTGTCAGATTTGAGTTCCCGTCTAAGTCTCAACTGCTGGTGGTTACTTTCCTGTGACAAGGGTGTTCACTTCCTGTGAAAGTTATGAGAAAAGCCTTAACAAAAATGAAAGAAAAACTCTTTGGATGTGGGGAAATTCCCTTAGTAATGTTTTGGGGAGGAATTTGGAAGAGCTCTATGGAACTGATGAATGATGAGCTCTTGAAGGGCACGCCTTGGATTATAAATAGGAAGGTTAACCTGGATGTTTACTGATTTCAGTAGAGGTTATTGCAAACAAAGTGTTCCTTGTCTAACTTGTTGTATACATAGGTGATGCTTCCTAAGAGGAATTTAGAACTGGAACAGTGTTAGGTTTCATCGCCCAGACTGTGTAGGTTGGGTGGGAATTGCAATAGTTATAGCCTGGGCATCAAGACACTGTATGACTCTCCTGAAGGGCACATCCTCTAGATGGAAAGGCTTCCTCAGTCGCCTCACTTAGGGTTATTTCAATGTGCTCAGCATAGTTTTATCATGAAACGGCATCATGCATTGAGGAGAAGGTTAAAGAAAAGCCTGGGGTTCCTCCAAATGGTGACCCTGCATTGATCACAGCCATCCTGGCTATTGGAGATTGCAGTAGTTGGCTTCTTAAATGCTGCCACCCCCAAATCCCCAGCTTTCTGGTGTTCAGCCACGAGTGAGCTTTTCTCCTGGAGTGTGGGTTGAATGTAAGGACTTTCTTCTCAGAATAGGATATGGCAATGGTGATAGGACGTCAGTTCTAAGAATAGGTTCCTTTATTCTGCATCCAAACCAGTAAATATTGTTTTGGAATTTTTTTTTTTTTTTTATGAAAGCCTTTCTCCCTGGAGTTAGATGATACTTCATTGTGGTTTTGGTTTCCATGTCTCTGATGATTAGAGATATTGAGCATTTTTTCATATATTTATTGGACATTAGTCTGCCTTCCTTTGAAAAACTTCTGTTAATGTCTTGCCTACGTTTTTCCAGGGATGTTTGATTTTTTTTCTTGCTGATATAGTTTAGTTCTGTATAGATTCTGGTTATTAGCCCTTTATTGGATGTTCAGCATGCAAATATTTTCTCCCATTCTGTAGGCTTTCTATTTGCTTTATTGATTGTTTCCTTGGTTGTACAGAGCTTTTCAATTTAATAAGGTCTCATTTGTTTATTTTTGCCACTGATGTTATTTTTGTTGAGGTATTATTTGTATTTTTTTTTCCCTAGGCTGATGCCTGCAAGAGTTTTTCCAACATTATCTTCTAGAATTCTTGTTTAATGCCTCAGGTTTAAGTCCATTATCCATTGTGAGTTAATGTTTGTAAATGGTAAGAAGTTTGGATCCTGTTTCAGTCTTCTACTTGTGGCTATCCCATTTTTCCAGCACCATGTATTGAGATTCTTTTTCCCAGTTAATGTTATTGATTGCTTTGTCAATATAACGATGGTATATATCTGGGTTTTCTGTTCTGATCCATTGATCTATGTCTTTCTTCTTGTACCAGTACCATTCTGGGTTGGTTCCTGTAGCCTTGTCGTATAGCTTAAACACTGGTAAAGTGGTGCGCCCTGATTTTTCCATTTTGCTTAAGGTTGCTTTGGCTATCGGGGCCCTTTTTTGGAGCCTGGAATTGATAAATAAATTCAGCAAGGTCTTATGTTTCAAAATCACTGTATACAAATCCACAGCATTCCTAGACACTAACAACAAACTGAGAATCAAATCAAAGACTCAATACCTTTTACAATTGCAACAATGAAAATAAAATACCTGGGAATATATTTAACCAAGGAGGTAAAAGATCTCTACAGGGAGAACTACAAGTTACTGAGAAAAGAAATCACAGAGTATGTAAATGAATGGAAAAATACATCATGCTGATGGATTGACACAAACAATATTGTTATAATATCTTTACTACCCCAACTGATCTACAGATTCAATGCAATCTGCATTAAAACACCAATGTCATTTTTTGCAAATCTAGAAAAAGTAATTCTTTACCTCAGGGTTAGAAATGTTTAGCACGTGGATGGTTTTATGCTGGTGGATATCTACTGTGCTCATCAGTGAGTAGTGCAGAGCTGAGTACATCTTACAGGGCAGGCCTGATCTTGACAAATTCCCTCAGCATTTGCTTGTAAGAGAAAATCTTTATTTCTCCCTGATATAAAAACCTTAGTTTTTCAAGTTATCTTGAAAAGCTTTTTCCAAGATTTTTCAAAAATCAAGAATTTTTATTCTAAGCTGGCCCTCATTGTTTGAGAAGACCGAGAATGGGGTCCTATGCCCTTCTTGCTTGTAAGATCTCAGTTGAGAAGTCTGCAGTTCATCTGACAGGTATTTCTTTGTAAGTTACCTGATGCTTTCATGTTTATAGGAGTTCTTCTTTTGTGTTTACTTTGGCCAATCTGATGACTACATGTACATGTCCTGGTGATTGCCTCTTGGTGATGAATCTCCCAGGAGTCTGCTGCACAGGACCTATATGTCTAGATTTCTATCAAGACCTGAAAATTTTTCCTCAAGTATTCCCTTGAATAGGTTCTCCAGCCCTTGTATATTTACTTCTTCACAATGAGGGATCCCCATGATTCTTATGTTAGGCCTCTTTACATAATCCCATAGTTCTTGTAGGCTGTGTTAGTTCCTCTTATTTCTCTGTTCTTTTACTTTGACTGATTTGTTTAATTCACAGGTGTTGTCTTCTAGCTCTGAGATTCTTTCTTCTGTCTGATCTAACCTGTTCTTAAGGCTTTTCATTGTGTTTTGTATTTTCTTGAATGACTTTTTCATTTATAGAAGCTTTGCTTGATTTCTTTTTTAATAATTCAATTTCTTTAGTGAATTTTTCATTTATTACCTGCATTGGTTGGAGGGTTTGTGTTGGGTACCTATTTTATAGTGTATTTCATTTAGCTTCCTTTGAATACATACTCAAAATTCTTTATCAGTCATTTCAATATTCTCATTTTAATTGGTTTCCATTAGTACAAAGTTAATCTAGTTATTGTTTTCTTTTGGGGGTATCCTTCCACCCTGATTTTTCTTGTTTCTGGAGTTCTTTCACTGATTCCTTCTCATTTGGAGCCACCATTTCTTCTTATTTTTAAATTATCTTTTGAGTACATCTCACAGGGGACTCAGTAGGTGGCACACCTAGTTTAATCTCTGAGGCAGTAGGTGGTGCTTGTGTGGGTGAGACTCAATCACACCACGTATGATTGAGTTAATAAATGCAGTATTATTAACTCATTAATAATGAGTTAATTATTAATTTAATTAATAATTAACCTCCTGTCAGTAGATGGCACTTGCTGGAAGGAATAAGCTGCAATGTTATTTTAATGGGTCCCGTGACCAGCTCTAGTTCCTTAAGAGAAGCTATCAATTGTCCCTGGTGGTGGGTGGGGCCCTGAAATGTCGGATGAGTCCTTGTTGTCTGCCACAGCAGAGGTGGGTAGAGGAGTGGAGCTGGGCAGGGCTGAGTTGGGGTGAGTTTGCCCTCAGCCTCCACCAAAGTTGGCAAGGTATGATTTAGTAGGGGTCAAAGGCCTTCTCCTAGCTTCTAGGCAAAGCTACCAGATAGGGGCTGAAGCAGCCTCACACAACCAGAAATCTTGTGAATGTGGGACTGAGATTCACATTCTGGAAGTCTGAAACAGGCCTCACTCCTCTGTGCCCTTCCATATTCCATGGTTTCTTCCTGTCATCTACCAGCAAGCAGGGGTTCAAGCCAACTGAGCTCCCCTAGGTCTATGTCTTCCATCCTCTCTTCAGGAGGCTGTTACTCCTTAGCTTCAGCTGCCTCTTACCAGGAGAGAATCTGGGCTCTATGCTCCTTAACTTTCATCTTCTCAAGATACAAATTCTGTAAAATTCTCTCTATTTTCAAGCGTTGGAAGTTAATGCATATCTTTTAAAAACCTGTACAGATCCAACGATAGAGTAGGAGACAGATTTAGTTTCCAAAGCCACCAGCAGGTGAGTTCCAACCTACACCTTGGCTCAGTCACAGCATCCCTGTGAATGTTGGAGAGATCAAAAATATTTGCCTCATTCATGGGACTAGCATCCAGGAATTTAGAGGCTGTGGCTGGGTCTTAAAGCAAATGGCTGTTTCTTATTGGGAAGACTAATGGATGAGATGTGACCTCTTACTCCAAGGGTGAAAGTTGTTGCCTTTAGGGATTGGTTAATTCTTTTCCCATCACCAACTTGAACACAAATCCATATGGACATGAATAGATATAGTGTTCTGTTGGAAAAGAAACCAAGTTGGTGGCAGAGGACTCAGAAAATGGTGGCCATTTTTCTTTTCTTTTCTTTTCCTTTTTTTTTTTTTTTTTGCAGTTTTTGGCCATGGCTGGGTTTAAACCCACCACCTCCGGCATATGGGGCCAGTGCCCTACTCCTTGAGCCACATGCACCACCCAATGGTGGCCATTTTTAAAAACTTACAAAATATTCCAAAATATTCAGGTGTATCTTTCCCTCTGAGTCCAGTTTGATTTGGAACCTTACCTGTCTTTTGGGGTAAAGGGATTTCTATGATATATTTTAATTTAACCCTAAAATCTATGTCTATGAGGCAAAGGGTGGGTCTTGGTACAGTTTTTGCTGCTATTATCATGGGCATTAGTGTTTTGCTAATCCTCTAAACTAGAGAGTGACAGAAATTTCTGAGAGAACGTATCTTGAGGCTAAAGAAGGAAAGAAAATGGGTGAATATTTACTGGGCATCTTCCATGTTTAGAGCACTTTGAGTATGTATCTCACCTCCTTCTGACAATCAGCTTTCAAGATAATTTTAGTTCCCCTTATTTTCCTAAAGAGGGTGTGGGGGCTTAATGTGGTTGGATGTCTTGGCTGAGAACCAAGTTGCAAAGCAGGGATTTTATGCATGGTGCAGAGTGGCCCGGATGCTTAGTGCTTCTGTGCATTTGTGGATCACATTGCAGACGTGAAAACCCAAAGCATAGACTCCTGGATTTCTTAGGCGACTGCCACACTGGCACACGCACAGACTTCACAGCACCATTAACATTTCCAAGAACAATCTTAACAAATAGGTGAGTATCCTCCCTGGTCTTCCAAATTCAACCTCAGTTGGAAATCCCTCCTGTGGTTATAAAATCTAGTATCGCATTTATTACCTATGAGGTGGATTTTGTTTTCCTACAACTTGGATTTTTTTTTCCTACCACTTTTCTAGAACCAAAACCCTCAGTATTAAATATTCTTAATGAATTTTCACCAAAACTTAATGAGGCATCTCACCAGTTTGAACACTGAGCTCCAGAGAGGATAAATTGCCTAAGCTCTACAAGGAAGATAGAAGAAAAGCAGAGGCAGACTCCAAACTCAGGTTCATCTAGAATTCATTTTTTCTCAAAAAAAAAGAGGGAAAAGATCTCTAACTGCTAAGTTTTTCTGTCCATTTTTCCATTGCTGCTGCTGTATGTCTAAATCCTTGATGACTTAATGAAAGTAACAACCACCTACTGTCTTTCTATCATCAGCCCAGATGAGTCATTTTGTTTTGTTTCTAAGTGATGGAAAAAAATGATTCCAGGAAAAGGATTTTATGGGCTAGGTGTAGTCCCAGTACTGTGGGAGACTGAGACAGAAGTATAGCTCAAGCCCAGGAATTTGAGTTGCAGTGAGCTATGATTGTGCCATTGTGTTCTACGCCAGGGAACAGGGAGAGACCCTGTCTCAAAAAAAGGGGGGGGGGTTTGTTTTTCTTCTAGGGCCTAATCAATTTTTTGACTTTCCATATTGAATTTGACCGTTGCAAACAACATTGAAAATTCTATGGGTGTTCCCCTCCCACCCCCTCTTACTTTGTCTCATAAAGTATGGGTATCACTCTCTCACACACAGAGTCTCTGGGGTGAGAGGAGAAGAACAGATCTTTGGGGGGGGAAGGGAAATAGCAGAAAGAACAATACATCATCTAGTCATGCAATTTAGGAGAATAGAAAAGGAGAAAGCAGCAGCAAGCCAGTTCCGCTGACAGCCCCATCCAGCTGAGCAGCGGGTCTGCTGGTGCTGAAACCCAACTTACAGTAATGACTTTCAATGCTGTTCACCAGCCTAGGAGTGTTTGGGGGAGATAAAAGTGGAAATGTATGCTACGCCTGTGACCTGGTTTTCAGTTCTAGACAACTTCCTGGTGTGGCTGCACAAAGTTTGACTTTCCAGGAGTGAGCATGAGGACTTTGTTTTCTGGCCTGCAGTTTTATTGCAGTCTGCTTTAAGGCTGATTTTTTGTGGGGAGGGGTGGGGATGGGTAGGGAAGGATGGTGGGGGGTCAACTTTCTTTTTAAGGCTGGCTGGTGTCTGCATGCTGATGAGCTGCAATTTGCATTGTGCGCCTCCCACAGTCATCACCTGCCCACAGCACCACCATTACTCTGCTTCTTGGGTCTCTGCTGTTCTGTTTTCTACCTGCAGCCAGTATTTTTTTCTGGGTTTTATTTACTTTATTGGTTGATTGATTGACTGATTGAGCCAGGGGAATGCTTTTGCTCTTGCTGACTTTTTGCTTCATTCAGGCAACACACCATCTTCTATCTGCGTCAGGGAGGCGGGATAGCAAAATCACAGGCACGCAATTGGTTTCATGAGGAATGATCACAGGACACAGGGGGGCTGCACTCTCAAAGGTGAACACTAGACTTCTCATGACCCTTGGTGTCCAAATAACCGCTCCCAAGGCAGTTCTTAAATCTAGACCTCTAAATACAGTGTACAATAATGAAAAATCTCAGGGTGTATTCCTAGCTCAAATGATTATATGCTTTGTGACATGGGGCAAATTGCTTACCTGGGCTGCCATGAGGATTGAGTACCAGGATACGTGCTAAGTGGTGTCTGGCACCATGGCAGCAACAACTCTGGAGTTAGCTGAGTGCCCACAACTCAGCTCTGCCATTTCCTGCCCTTGGGAACGTCATCAGCCTTGCTCGAGCATCTGATTCCTTCTGGGTACACTGGACACTAGTAGCTCCTACCTTCTCAGGCTGTGAGCACTAAGTGGTTACTAACAATAGTAAGGGCAAGAAGTCCCCTTTGCTGATTACTTACTCTGTAAGAATGAGGAAAAATATTTATGGTCCAATAATGTATATTCTGTAGTTATGTTTGGTCACAAAAATAAAACATTAGATTGGTAACACATTTGGTACCATGTGTGTAGAGACTTACCTTAGATGTATACAATTGTATATAACTCTCTGTATAAACACATACTTAGCATATAATACTATGTAGATAAGGAATATATATATATATACACATATATATATAATTTGTTTTCTATAATTTGAATCCAAAAAATGTATATGGATATGTGTACATTATATAGATAAGAGTTATTATTAAAAAGAAAAAATGCTGTATGCTAGGCTAAGTGCATTGCGTATTTTAATGCATCCCCTTATCACGGAACCCTATGATTAGGTTCTGTTATTATCCCCATTTTATAGATGAGATGATTGACGTACAGAGGTTAGGAGATGTTCTAAATGCCTCTCACATGCAGAGTACAGACATTTGTGTGAATCTAAGTATGTAGATTAAGTGACGTGTGTTTGCACTGTGCCCGGCAGTGCATTTCAACAATGTTCGCTATGACTATCGTTATTATTTGTTTTATCCTCTGTGTGAGCTACAACACTTGTTCGCTTTAGGAAATGAACTATTATAGTTTCAAAAGAATGCTTAATGTTTTTGCCACAACACTACCTTGCTACCCAGAAAATATTTCCCTTTTGAGGTCGTTGGTAAATTTCCTTTCCCAGGCAAGGTTCTCTGTGATCAGATTGGCCGTCATTATCTGGGCCACAGATCTGACGCCTCTTCCTTTTTCCACAAGGGTGACTGGTGCACAGAACATGAGTTAGGACGGGGCTCTCACAGGAGAGGTTTCAAAAGGGCCAAGCGGCTGTTCTGGCAACCGCACATCCACCTCCCCTAAAACTGCAAATGGCAGTGATGAGTGAGAAGCCTTGATCTTACTCATGAGCTGAAGGACTCTGCTCTGCCCTGTGAAAAAGGCCCGTTCTTGGTCTAATACTGGGCATCAGGTGGAAACCTGAACAACGGCACAATGACAATCTTGGAGCCTTCAGAAAATTCTGCACCTTGTGAATTTCTGTTCAAA
Organism: Nycticebus coucang; assembly: GCF_027406575.1. Lineage (NCBI taxonomy): Eukaryota > Metazoa > Chordata > Mammalia > Primates > Lorisidae > Nycticebus > Nycticebus coucang. Next base: position 16,808 of record NW_026515616.1, on the reverse strand, counting down.
TCTTTCGAACTTGCAAGATGTGCATTGTCTCTTATGCATGAAAACCACGAGAATCCCCCAAATTAGCTTTTGTTAAATTTTCCAACTAAAAGGACTGTTTTCGCCCTTCCTTTATGAGAATATATCTTCAGTCCTAGCTGTTGACCTTCTTAGTGAAAAAATAATTATCAGGTTGTCATGAGAAAGGTTGAGAGTGCACGTCCCTATATAGGGTACGCCTGTGTGAGTGTGTTTGTGTGTGTGTGTGTGTGTGGTATATGCTGCCTGCGTGCACATGTGTGCAGATGCATTTGTCAGCTCCACCGGCATTACAAGTGTCAGAGCTGCAGGAATAATGAGGGATGAACACAGTCACAAAATTCACGGGAAGATAGTATCTCCCAAATGATGGTGGGTCTTAACCTCAGGAATCTAAAAGCAAGGGGAGTCCGGGAATCTACTTTTTCAGAATGCTCACTGAGTTTTGAGAGCAGTCCTGGGGGAGCGTTTCTTGGAGGGACGATGTCTCATTAGTGAAATGCTTTTGCTTTTGTGCACATATGTGTGCATGCAGTGGGGAGAAAAAGATCACTGGAAGTACATTCACCGTATTTTGCTGCGTATAATATGTGCTTTTTGCCCACACTTTGGAGGGGAAAAAAAGGATGTGTATTATACATGTGCAGTATAAATTATAGGTGGGTAGTACTCATTCCGTATCCATATAAATGTTTTTAATTCTTTTATTCACGTTTATGCATTGAAAGTGTAGCTCTCCTAAAAAATACATGGTAAAGTTCCCTTCCAATACCAAAAATGAGTCCTTAAACATAAACAAATAAAAATTTGAATTAAAAAATCAAAAAGATGTTCTGTGGCTTAAACTTCTAGGGGAAAAAAAAGTGGGTGGGTATTATATGTGGTAGCATATTATACAGGGCAAAATATGGTACTTCAAAAATGACTACTCTCCACGAAGTAGAAACAGCCTCCAGATGATAACAAAGGCTGTCAAGGGGTTAAGCAGGGAACTGGGACAGAGATAGTGGTCCCAGCTTTTGCATTATATCTGTAATATTTTCATTTTTTTAAACATGGACAATGTTTTTCTGTTTAATTAAAATATTGTTCTAAGAAACACACTCTAGGTGAAATGAGGTTACGGCTCCATCTCAGGAACTGTCCTCTGTTTATGCAGGAAGCACAAGCATCACACATGGCCTCCTCCGGGCTTCTCTCACCTCTGCCCACACTCCGGGTGGAGGATGGGAGTAGATGACAAACATTCACAGCCACTGGTCAAGTCTTTTAAGAAATCTGTTCACTTCTGCCACCGTTTTAATTTTCTGTACATCCCAGGAAATGTATCTGGTTCTCTCTATTTTAGATGAGTCTGCTTTTGGAGATTCTAATGTAAACTCTTGTTTTTGTCAGCTACAGCTGGGGAAGAAGTTCAGTTAGGAAACCCCTTCTCAAACCCCTCCTTTTGTGAGGATAAAGCTAGTGATGGCTTTCTTTTAATTAATATACCCATACATGTTTTGTAAGGACACCACAAGAAGCCCAGGTTTAACACTACCAGCCCCAGTACCACCACCACCATCTTCATTATTTAATAACGGAGCAAAATTTTTGGACAAGGGCACAGACCTCAGGATCACTTGGATCTTCGTGTGGCACCTGCTTTCCACACTTGCTAGACATTTCCTCGGGCAAATCATATGACCTATTGGGTCTTTATTGTCTTCATTGATAAAATAAGAGTGATACTATCTTTAAGGATCAATTGACATAGTTGTTTGTTATAACCCGTATAGTCCTCTATATAATGAGTTCACAGATCAGGGATGATTACATATATTAGAAATAGTATGATTTTTGGTATTAAGACAGTGTACAGTGTGGAGAGGGTGGGACATAGTGGTGCTCTGGGTAAAGCTTCTCCTGTGTAAAGTTCTCACTGGGCAGGTGCAACATTCCCTATCAGTTAAGACGCATGCTCTGAAATCCCAGTCTTATTGACTGCTTGCTGTGTGGCTTTAAATAAATTAACCTATTTGTACTTCACTCCCTTCATTTTGTAACAGACTACAATTTATAAAGTACACAACCAAGGGCTTAGTTGTTTTGCTTGTTCTGCATGACAACATTAAGAGACAGGTGCAGTTACCACCCTGAAGTGCGGGTGAGGAGACGGAGGCACAGTGTTTTGGTTTAACTTGCCCTGAGCTGCAGCTAGCAAGTGACAGAACCAGGGTCCTCAGAGTATCAGCTTCCAGAGCCCACTTTTTTGCAACCTTTATGTGTGTTACCAACTGCCTAAGAGTACTGAGATAAGGAAGTGAGATAGACTTAAGATATTCTTGAGTAATAATTAAATGGGGTGGATAGTTCAACCCTGATAAGATTCTTAAAGGAGTAAATGAAATAGGACAACTCAGTGTTCTTGCTTCATAATAAGCACTCAGTGAACGGGAACAAGTCTAGCACTTTTTTTTTTTTTTCATCTTCCTCATCCAAGGTCTCCCAAAAGTGTGTTAATACCTTGAACCTATATTCATTTGAAATGCACAATGTGTTGTGGTTGCTTTGTTTTAAACCAAAGATGGAGATTTCCACGCTGGGGGATAGCTAAACTTAATTCAGTTCCTTAAACATCCACGGTTTGTTCTATTGGCTTCTTCAGAGATGAGCCCTTTGAACCAGAAAACATTATGGGCCAGTAGGTGGCCATGACAGCGCCTGCCCATGTCCCCACATATGCCCTTCACATCTACCCTCTGAAGAAACTCCCAGGGGCAAAAGAACTCAGAACACCAACTCACATATAACGTTTCAGACTAAGCTTTTATTTTTTTGATATTACAAAACAGTTTTCTTTATTCACAAACCACTGTAAGTGATATAAACACTAATTTCTAAAGACAGATATACACATTTTCTGGGTTTGCAGATTGCATGATGTGTGAGTTAAGGAGTCACTATATGCCACACATGATATTAATCTTTTTTCCATAATTCATAATAGCAATAGTTATTTAGATAAATGAAAACATTCCAAATAAATACTGTTTAAAAAAATCCAAAATGTTTGTTTACATTTCTGACATACATTTTAAAATGACTTATTGGCATCTTGGAGGAGTGCCTAGACAAAAGATTCTGCAACATCGGATGGCACCCACTTGCTCTAAATGATTTTATTAAAACTACATACAGTCATGGGGGAAAGTACAGCTCATTGGTGAAAATCAAAACCACAAATGAATTTTACTTTAACCAACACAGTAATAATTCTATGTTTGTGATTCCAAACACAATGTAAATTCTGGATTTTGAAATCGGAGGCAATTGAGAGAAATCTATATATTCTCCCTAGCCACCTGTTCCTACTCTTCTTGAGAACCCTCTGAAGTGGGATGCCATGGCTTTTTAATAACTTCTTCTTATTATTATTATTTTTTAAGAACATCAACCAGGCACCCACTGTCATAACATCGTTTTCCAGGTGGGGGAATGAGAATGTCTTTACTGATGCTATAAAACACCCCCTAGCCCCTCCCCTATCCCACCCAAATAAGTTTGGTGAAAAGAACATTTTATATGCTTCCGGCTTCTAAGCAGTTTTTTTCCCCACGACTTTTTCTCTTTTTAAGAGAACTATAATCTGTCTTAGATATCGAAGCTACAGAAACTTTGTTTTAAAATCTCATGAAACTTTATTGATGGTTTAATATCCAACTGATCTAACGGCATGCACGCAGCAAGACGAGAGAGAAAGCTGAATCACAAACACTTTTTTTTTTTTTTTCAGTTTTGTTTGGTTTTGTTTTAAAGCAGAGTTGTTACAGCGGATTGGCAGGTTCACAGCGGTGAGTTAATAACTTACTAAAGTGTCAAGCCACAGGGCCTGCACTGTACACAGGAGGGTTTAACTATGGCAGCAAACCTACTTGGGGACAGCTTGATGCTGTTTTTTTCTTTTAAATTTAAATACAAAAACAGGAAGACCAGTGACAGATACCCTAACTTAGGTTAACTTGTAAACAGGACAACATGGAAAGAGTTCAAACAGAAGTAGTCAGACAAACTGCAATTTTTCAGTCGTGTTGCAATGGTGAGGCCTGGGGGATGGTGCTTTGCTCTTTGGGGATGACCAGGATGGATCTGTTTTGTTTTTTTTTTTTTTTTTTGCTTCCTTCTGACAAATGTCCTGGGCCTCGGAGATGAAGCTAAAGATAGTGGTTTGAGATAGTCCTTAGGCATAGGGGAGAGGTGGGAGGGCAGGCTCTCACAGACTGAAAAATTGCAGATTGCTCACACAACGCAGTCATGTTTCAAAAAGTACCAAGCTGATGAAAATACCATGATTATCTCTACTCAATGGTTGCAATACTTGTAAAATGCTTCTATAAATCCGAATATGATTATCATGTAGTTCCATAAAAATTATACGTCTGTCTCTAACAGTTGTTCTACTAGGCTAAAACTAAAGCTTCATAGACTGTTTCTAGAACTTAACAACTCCACTGCACAGATGCAAATTTTATACATTTTTTTAACTGGTACAAAGAATTTAAGTTTTTATTACTTTCTTTTTTTTGGAAAAAAAGAAAAAATAGAAACAGTTCTTTTTATCACCTTTTTATTAATGTTATTTTTTTCCCTCCCATAATATAAAAGTCAGCAATGATATCAATAATTTCTTATACTGGAAGAAATATAAAAAGAATGCTTGTTGATGGCCTAACTAGCAGGTTTTTTTTTCTTTCTTTTTTTCTTTTTTTTTTTTGCCTAAATAACTAGCAGCTGGTTAAGAAGCTGAATACTGCCGGGTGGAATGGTTTAAAGGGTGGGTTTGCACAGTCTCCTTCCACTCAGTTGCATAGGTGCTATGAGAAGCACCCCCTTGAACGGCATAACCTTTGGCTTGAACTGGCAATGAGTAACTTAGAACCATTGATATGTGATGGTTGGTGCAGTGGGTCGTTTAGATTCATCAGTTACTACATTTTTGTTTTCTTTCAGCCAAACCCCAATTCCAACCCCCTAAGCCCCTCCCAACCTCCCCTTTCACAAAATAAAATAATGTAAGATGCAGAAAAAATGACTACTGTAGTCACTTACACTCTTCCCAGACAGCTGATACCCCCAGTAGCTTAATATTCAGCATATATAATTCATTTACATAATATAGCACTCTGGATATGGCCCTATACCAGTTTTTATTTATAACTAGCATCTCTCTAGATCAACCACAAAAAAACTCCTACAGCCAGCAACCAAACTACGGAACCTTCAGAAATGAAAGGACCCACAATATTAAAATACACAGAACAAAATATCTGAGGTATAAGATAAAAAATGTAATTTTTTTCCTCTTTTTATTTATTTTGTATTTTTTAGAGTTGCTAAAATGATGCACTACTGCATGTATTGCAATAGTCAGGCCTCGGAAAGCTTCCTCTCTCCCCACATTGGAAGGTTTTTATGGTTTTGTCATTTAGTATGGAGCAAAATGATTGTATCCCCCTCGGTATATACTAGCCTGCAATGAAGAAAGAACGAGACCCACATCATCAGCATGGCTCCTGTCTTGGCATCAGTCAAAGGTGCAAAAGCATTCTGAAACAAAGCAATTTGAGGGGTGTGTTTTTTACATTTTCCTTTTAGAACATGTGGATATCAAAAAGACTAATGTGTAAAATAGACACTCAAAACCAACCAACACGGAGGCACCCCCTACCCATCCCAGGCCATTCTCTGAGAACGGAAGACAGGGGCCATCCTGAATTTCCCTGATAACTCCTTCTAAAGCAGCAAACTCCCTGTCAAAGTAATCCTGTAGCTAAGAGGACGCTGACCCAAACTGGACGATGGAAGGATCTGCACTGTCTCACTTTTACTGGTTTGTTTCTTGGATTGATGAATTCATCCTATGTTCCCTCAGTGGGGAAAAGCTCACAGGTTGAATTTGGGCGATGTATTGGCCAGTAGGATTTCAACTCTCCTTGCCAACACTTTCCTCAGTTGGACAAGTTGTTGAAGCAGAGTTGCCGAATACAAACTCCGGTTGAAAACTCACATTTACGTCTTACTTGACATGGTTCAGCGGTCTGCATGGGATCTGATCTCGAGAGGGGAGTTGTATAGATGAACCGCTTGATGGAACTAAGCGTTGTGCAAAACATTATGTTTCCAAATCATCGCTCAATTTCTATGACCAAGCTCCAGTGAATTGTCTGGCCAGGGCGTTAAAATGGCTATGAGACAGCATTTAACACTTTCCTTTTTTTTTGTTTTTGTTTTTCTAAAAGTATTGGCGATTCAAATGAATGCCTATGGGGATTTATTTTTAGGATAAGGACTGATTTTCTTGATCCAAGCAGAAAACTGCATGCCAAAGCTTTGTAATGATTGCATATGCTTTCACGTGATGGGCACGGGTTACTGTACTCAGAGTTTTAGTGCATAGAAGTTTGAACAAGTACAGGCAAATTCACCCCACCCTTACCTCCCATTTTTGTCCTTCTCCCTCCCCTTCCCCAAACAAAAACCCAGACTCCCCCCCTCCAAAACCAAAAGACAACCCCCAAACCCAGCTGATTCCTTCTAATTTTTTAGGTACTGGGTACACACACAAAGTGTGCCCCTTTCTCTATTTTCTTTCCTGGGCGACTATGACTTTAAACATGAATTGTAATAGGGGAGGAGAAGCAGTCAGATTCTCAGCTGCCTGACAGCAGAGGCCTGGAAGAGTGCAGCTTAGCTCCTCTGAAGACTGTGCTGGGGCTGGAACCTTGGGGCTATGTGAATGAGCAGCAAGGGAGGGAAAAAAAAGAAAAAAAAAAGTTCTGCATTGACACTGCATTCTGTTAGTGATGGATTTAATTATCAAAATGACTAATTATTCCATTAAGGTAAGTGCTCCGCTAGGTGGGACTTGCAAAATTAGAAATATAATAACTTACATGCACTACATTGCCAAGAAATTAAGACATTTATCAAGTTTACTGGGAGGATTAATGTGGCATTTTAGCTGCTGTTAGCACAAGAGACAAATTCAATTAAGGGAAAGTGAGAGGACGTCAACCGTCAACCCATGCTGAGGTCCCAGCTGGGGAAAGGGAAGGGAGGCAGGAAGAAGTGAGGACAGGAATGAGCCCGTACTCACCATGGCACCAACGCCATAGGTGGGGGCTGGAGCAAGTGCGTGGTGGTAGGGGTCGGCAGCATAAACTCGTCCGTAACTGAAAGGAAAACAGAAGTGAAGACTGATCCATAATACACAATTATAAAGTAATGATAAAAATCAGAACATTCAAAATGCCAAGACAGTGTGGAGGGGGCCCTATTAGCCTTGAAATAAGAAATGTGAGAATATTTCATCTGTGCACAATGCATTGTTTTTCATCCATTTAACATGTCTGGTTAAAGTCGTATGTTTAACACACACACACTCTCCCTCTCCACCATAATGCTGTTTCTACACCTTGAGACTGTGCTAGAGGTGCCAAAAGGAAATGACTTGAAATAGTGGTCTTAAGCAGCCCAGCGCCCCCATCCCCTGAGGATATATTAATACTCAAGTGAAATTCCCTTTTTCTCCTGATTTAGTTGTCATCAATCAAGGACGGTAGAATGAATCAGAAAAGGTGAAGTGGCCTGTCTGTAGGAGGTATCCAATGTCTTAGAATGGGAAAGCACAGGTCTATTTGAATGGAAGGGTCTGTGGGACACCCCACCTCTACCCCTCAGCCCCACTCAAAAGGTGAAGCCTAATTTGATTTTGAGCCCTATGGGCAGGTTCTGGGAAAGGAGGCATTTGTAATTAATATATCTTAATGACATTTATTCATGTTGGGTTTTTCCATCTCTGTTCTCCTCCCTCCACTGCCATGGCTTCCAGCATAGGCTTTAAAAGATAAAAATGAACACAAGATGGAAACCAGATGCCTTGGGTATCTACCGAATGTCTGGAAGTGAACACTGCCACAAATCAGGGCTCAGAGGTTAAGTCACTTGCTCAAGTTTGCGCAGCCAATTGAAGAGCTGACCCTTCAATCTCTCGGGGAAGCTTGCTGGTGAGTTCTGGCAGCATCCTGTGCCTGGTACTTCTGTGACCCGCCAGATATTTGCTTGGAGATGGTTTGAACAGGGCTGTGTTGATATGGATCAAATCCGAGAGGCAATCTTAGGTTAGGTTTCCTGGAAGCTGAGCTGGAAATGGAGATTCCTGTGCGACTGATTTACTGAAGAGGGGCTCTCAGAAGGACAGAAGCAAGCAGATCTGAACAAAGGCAAGAAGATGGGCAAGGACTGTGCTGAGCTGCAGCCTCTGCAACCTGACTCTGGGAGTTTCATGCCAGAGTCCACCCTGCCTGGAGGCAAACGGGTTGGCTCTTTAATGCCCATGTAAGTGAAGCATTAGCTTAATTGAGGGTGGGGGACGCACCACTGAGTTGAAGTGGTTTCCTTTGGCAGAGGGCAATTTTCTGGAGAAGGGAGCAGCTATTCTTCATTAGCAACCTGCACTCATAGTGGTGGGCAATGAATGCACCAGCTCTCTGTGGGATCTGCGTGGGTTTTCAACAGCTCTTGACTCTTTGCCTTTTTTTTTTTTTTTTTTGAAGGAACAAGGCAGGAAGAAATGGTTTGCACTGTCAACCTTAAGTTCCCCTCTCATCCCTTAGAGTCCAATTTGCATGAACACAATCCCTCACCTTCCCTTCCAATCTTCTTTTTGTAGTTGGTAGATGAGCACATATTGGAGGGATCGGTCTCGGGTGCTTATACGCTTGAGTCAGGGAAGGTGAGGGACGATGGGAGAAGGACCTTCGAACTCAGACTCCAAGCTATAGCCCAGATGGAAAAAAATGATTATACCAAGCTCACATTGGGCATGTCTTAATTCCCAAGCCTGTTTCAAAGGGGTGCTGAGTTCAAATACTCTAGGTGAGGCTTTTCGCCTCGGCCTGGTGTTCTCTTGATCCTCACCACGAACAAGAATGGATATTTCTCTTGTGAGGCAAATTTCTCTGTGAGACTAACAAATAGTTATCCCCTTCTTGCTTTTCATTTTTTGGGATACTCTCTGGTCCTTCTGCTCATCACAAATGGCCCTTAACAAAAGATTATCCCTCTACCAGGAAAAACGAAAAACAGATGTAGAGCCAAGGCAGAGGTGTGTTAAGACAAGATTGATAAAGGTTTTGAACAAATAACGAATTCACAGAGGTCACACAGAAGACCTGGGCCTCTGCTCACGTAACTAAGAGGGGTGAAAGGAAATGGTATACATGTTGCCATTGATCTTTACTTCATGAGAAAATAGTCTGTCATTGGTCTAGACAAAAACCTATTAACAGGGTGATCCACTTTTATTTGGCAAAGACGGTTGTATAAATAGGACAGAAACTGCAAAGGAAAGCTGAAAATCCTTGGGGATTTATTAAGCATGGTACTCCTTCAGAATGAGCATGAAGATACAAATTCAGGACAATTTTTTTTGAATTTGGGAACTGGTTTTACTCTGGCAATAATTTCCATTTTTGGGGAGACAACATATTGGACCTCTGAAGGTATTTAATGAAAACACAGCCCCCACCTCTTCCTAACGCATACTGAAATGGTACCTCCTCCTTGGGCTGTAACACTGGGCATGGTTTCAACCTTTATGGAAAACCAAAGGTAACAATTTGGCAGTATTCTCTTGCAAAGCAGGAGAAAAATACAGCAGCACTGAACTATTCTTCACAAATGAGCGGGCTCCTTTTCTCCTCAGGGTGACCTCTACTTTCAGAATCCGATGGTTTTATTATGATTAATAAATTTCATTTCCACTACAGGAAAAAGGACCATGTCAGCTCAAACTGAAAGCAAGGAGGCTTCTTTTCAAATGCTAATTTCTAAACATGCCCTTGTGTGACACTACCATTTAGACACAAGGTTATTAGGGGAGATGTGGACTTGAGCACGACTTTTGCAGCCAGGCCCATCAGCAAGCTCACATCCTCAGAGTTGGCCAGGCACAGCCCAAAGACAGAACGGTTGATTCCCAGGGACCTCAAGGGAGTGATGGTTAAATGTCTTGCGACTGCCGTGCCAGGACCTGACCTGATCATGCTTCATGCCAGCCCTCCTTAGCCAACGTGGGTAGAGCTGTAGACAGGTCATGATGCTACATCCCTACATCCCATCCATCGGCAATTTCGGAGGAAATATTAAATGTGTCCACTTCAATCCATACTACCTGAGTAGCTGGGACTACAGGCACCCTCCACAATGCGTGGCTAGGTTTTTTGATTTCTGTTTTTAGTAGAGATGATGTCTGGACTTTGCCCAGGCTGGTGTAGAATTTCTAAGCTCAAGCAATTCACCTGCCTTGGCCTCTAATTATAAGCTGCTAGTAGTTCATCAAAATCAAGTTAATACCCTTAAATTTCATCCTCTTTGTCCAACTCTAACCCCTTCAAACCAATAGCCATTTACATTTATCAGCTCTCTCAAGTCTTTCCCATCTATTTATTCATCTATGTCTTTATCTCAGTATAAAGCTATATAAGTTTAATCCTATCACTTCCATGATTAAAACCCTTCAATGGCTTTCCCTTTATCTTAGAATAAAATGCAAACTTTCATGAGTTGCCTCTGCCCTCTCTCTCAATCCACATCTTTCTCCCCCATGCCCCATGGTATAGGCACACAGCCCTCACTGATACAGTGTGTCCCAACAGTTGCCACATGTAGGTAAAGTGGGAAATTGTGGCTAAATGTAAAACTTTGTAATGGATATTTTGTAAATAAAGGTTCAAAAATCTTTGCATGGTAGCCACCATTCTACACACACACACACACACACACACACGAAGTCTTCTCTCCCACTGATGGTGAACACAGTCCAAGATAACATTGTTATGCAATGTTCCCTAGGTATGGAGAATTCTGGAACACTCTGTAGTTCTTGGACACAGATGCAGAAGTGTTCTCAGGGTCCTGCACCTGCTCACCCTCCACCTGAGGGTCCTGAACCTGCTCACCCTCCACCTCCTTTCAACCTTTATGTTTTAGATCAAACATCAACTCCCCAAGATGTCTCCTTCTCTGACTACCCTTTTTTTAATTTTTTTTTGGGGGGGAGAGAGTCTCACTTAGTCCCCCTCAGTACAGTGTAATAGTTCACAGCAACCTCAAACTCATGGGCTCAAACTCATTGTCTCAGCCACCTGGGTAGCTGGGACTACAGGCACCCCCCACAATGCCTGGCTAGGATTTTTTATTTCTATTTTTAGTAGCGATGATGTCTCGATTTTGCCCAGGCTGGTGTAGAATTTCTAAGCTCAAGCAATCCATCTGCCTTGGCCTCTCAGAGTATCGGGATCACAGGTGTGAGCCACCGCACCTGGCCAGCCGCCCTTTTGTAAGGGAGTTCTCTAACCTCATCTCTTCACATGGCAAATCTTTAATACTTTTGCTTACTTATCTTTCTGTCTATTTACCTCTCCCACTCCTGGACTGAGAGCTTCATGGGGGCTGGGTCTGTTCTATCACAACCCCTGCCGAGGTACAGGTAGAGAGGCGCCAGGCTAGAGGCCTTGCAGAGAAGAGGGAGGCTTGGGAAGACACCCACACCTGTCATCATGATCCCGCCCCTAGAATCTATCAGCAGAAACTCTTTCAGCTACACTTTCTGAGGATTCTAGGTTGGCTGCACCCAGACACATTCAAAACCCTACAAGATGCTCAGAAGACAAGTTTTGAGAGGAATCTGGAGAAACACAGAGTGTGTCATTTTACATTCCCCTGAGGGTTCATAAAACCCCCAGCCACATCACCATAAAGCTCATCCAAAAAAAAAAAAAAAACCTTTAGGGAAAAACTAAACAAAGAAATAAAGTTAACTGCTTTGCTAGCCAGGTTGCTATGGCTTGTAACTGTCATGAGAATGCATCTTTTTGACCTCAGCAACAAGTTTAAAATCAGAACGTAACCAGAGGCCCCTGGAAGAGCCAAGTGCTTGGGGGCAAGAAGATCCAGGTTTGAGTTGTGCCTTTACAATGTCCTTGCTCACATGTGTCAGGCAAATCGCCCTCTCTGAGCCTTATATCCCTCATTCATAAAAATAATCAACCTTCTGTCTGAGCCCTAGCTGTTCATTGATTAAGTGCATGAAAGGAAACCAGACAAATTTTAAAGCCATCTACAGATATAGGACATTATGATACAACACTTCTTACATTGCACTTCACAAACTAATCTCTCACTCCTGCCCAGACTCCTGGTCTGCAGAAGCAATGGAAAAATTCTGATATGATCACGTGTAGCTCTAGCAATCAAATTACACAAGCTTTTGGAGTCGAGATCTAATTTATGAGTTACAGATGTAGTTTAAATTGATATACTTGAACTTAAGGTTATATTGGAGCAAAAAATGAATACGTGTGTAGTCTGTTGAATAGAAAATATGAACTCGTGTTTGTTAAAGTGCTTTGTCAACCCTACTGACATATGTAAATATTACTTTTCATTAACATCTTCTCAATCTAGTGGAAACAAACTGGATGCTAATGAAATACGCCCATGTTGGTACCCTTCAGTGGGTTTTAACTGCCACGTGGTTTTCATACAGGGGCACAGGAAGAACAATGTAATTAATTATCTATATTTTACCCTCTATATTTCAATTAAGAGTCTTTATGCCCCTGGGAACTTTTATTCTTCCATTAGTACGGCCTCCTCATACCTCCTTTCCTAGAGGTAGCTGGAGGAATCTCTGTGGGTAGAAAGATGATTAAAATATGCTCACCCTTCAGATGAAGTTCATGAGGTGGCACTGACGTCCTTGACAGCCCAATTGCAGCAGGAATTTGCACTGACACACACCCCTCCCAACACAGAGAAGAACTGCAGAATGACGTATTCAAAATGGGATGACTCACCAGGGGTCAATGGGTGGCCCCCAGTCTCTGCAAGGCCAGTAGGGGCTGCTGTGCCACCTCATTATATAAAAGATACAGTCTGCAACGTAAGTACTTGGGAAAATGAGTCCATTCAATTCTGCACGTGTGCTTGTAACATTGTGCTATTTGGAAAGCCATGGGTTAGCCAGGGAGTGTCTTTTTCAACTGTTCTGTGGAGGATCAGCTGAGGTCTGGGCCTTAGTAAGGCCTCTCACTAATCCCCACGTCCAGCCTGGTTGGGGCAGTCCAAGGGAGACAGGAAGATGTAAGAGGCTAACTTGCACCCAGGGATTCTCATCCCGCCAAGACAGCCCCTATTTCATCATGCTCATTTTTTGAGTTTTGAGCATCTTTACATAGGAAACCCGAAAACCTTTGGTTTGCATGTGGCTGGTTTAATTGCTGATGAGTAAATAATTACTTTTCTTATCATCCAGAGGAATATTTCTAGAACACATGTTCCAGACGAAGCATTCTCTCTCTGGGGTAAAATGCTCTGCTCCCGACAATTCCCAGTGGCTGGAAAGGAGTCACAGACAGGATTCATCAGGAAAAGGAAGAAAAACAAACAGAGGGCACACGGGCCTCTGAATTCTTCAGCTCTACTCTAGGTATTAAGTTAGTTCCCTCCCCGACCTAATGACATTTCGATACATTTCCAATCATGAAATGTTAAAGGCATTTTTGTTTTTCAACTCAACCATCCCGTACTCATCACTAAACAAAAATGCAGCAAAACAGAGTAAAATGTACAGTCCTGCCCAAAGAGCCTAAATGTTTCTGACAAATTTCTTGGGCATTTTGTAGCTGCAGCATCTGACCTAGGTATGGGGTTTCTGTGAGCTCAGAGACAAAAGCCTTCATTTCAAAGGAGGAAGAAAGACAGCTCAGAATATGGGATCCCATGGAAGATCTTTCAAATTCCTGGCGTGGGACACCTCAGCAGATTTCTGAAATGAACAGTTTCTTACCGTCATGCCCATGAACATCTACCAGATAACACAGACTGTTAGGGATGCAAAGTCTCCATTTTCAAATCCCAGAACCCCATAACTTTCAGGATGTGAAGTCTGGGCCAACAGCAGTTTGAGAAGCCGCTGGGGGTAATAATGGGCAAGATTTGGGGCAAATCTTCCATGGGTCTTTCACGGCAGGGACAATGAGACACAGAAATATAATCAGTGACACGCAGTCGGCTGTGCCCCCATAGAAGATTTGCTAGGATTCCCAAGACCTCAGGCTACATACACATCCTGGTTTCAGAAAGACAAAATAAAAATCTGCCTAAACATATTAAGATGAGAACAACTTGGAGGGAGTTGAAGATAATTTAGACAGCAATAGTCTAGCTAGGGAACGCCCCGTTCCCGTTCCCGTTCTGGGCCTTAGATCTTAGCTGGGCAGTCAGGCTTAGTGACCGTGTTCAGGGAGGGAAGACCCCTCTGTGACCACTGTAGCCTTCTGCTACTTTTAATCTAGGCAATGACTTACACACCTGCTGGCCATGGGGGTGACCAAGCCCTGGTCCTCTTGAAGCCTCTCACAATACATAAGTTAGAGGAACTTAACTAATCCCATAACTGCAAACACCCAGAAAACAGCCCCCAATACAGCAAAGCCTCCGAAAAAGACACAAGTAGGAATAGAAGAAATTGTCCAAGCTCAATGCCAGTGATTTTCAACCAGTGTGCCATGAAAAATTTTAAAGATCATTAATAATTTTCAAAAGAAGTTCAAAGCATAGTAAGTACATTATTTTTTTTTTTAAATCAGCGGGAGGCCCCAGTGACGATCAAACTCACAATGCCTGATTTATATGACCAATGCACTCACCACTGAGCTATGGAGCCCAGCTGTCTTACTCTTTTTTTTTTTTTTTTGATCCACATAATTTAAATGTGCTGTGGAAGTTTAACTATAGGTTGAAGTGTGCCGTGAGGTTAAAAAGGTTGAAAAACACTGGTCAATTTTATAGAGGCCTCTCGACTTGGCTCTGACATTTCTGCTCCCTCAGCTTGGCTTTAGAATGATTATCTTCAGAAATCACTTAGCAAGATTTTCAGCCCTGTGGTCCTCTCCTTACCCCACGGCAAGCCTGAGAAGCAGGGGGAAAAGCACCTTCCGGGCTCTTTAACTTCTACATGGGAAGCCACTGAACTTGCGTACCCATCCTCCATCTGGATTGTGTGTCCACAGGTACATACCAACATCAACTCCCGTGGAATCTAAAGACAGAGCCCTTCCACTCTGGCAACCCATGACATCACCCTTTCTGAGTATTCTCAATGTTATTCCAAACCTCTTCCTATCCTGAAACCCGCCGAGCAGATTTGAAGACAGACCCTGATTCTGGATTCAACAGAGCAGAGCTGAGCAGGCACAATCAGCCCTGCTTTTGTCCATGCAGTTCATCTGCTCTGGAGGAGCAAAGCACCTGTTTGCTCTAACAAAGGAGCTATAGGCACGTTTCCCTTTGGCAAAAGCGAAACACCTGTTTGCTCTAACAAAGAGCTATAGGTACATTCCCTGTGATGCAAAACTCAAGGCCAGGCGGAGGAAGATGGCAGCTGAGTAACAACTTCCTTGTATCTGGGCACCGTGAGTATGGGGAGACAGGACTCCAGGCATCTCTGGCTGGTGGGATATGCCTATCATCACCCCTGTGAGGATACAGGGAGTCAGCGAGAGACTTCTGGACCCCAAGAGGAGGACTAAAACAGTGGAAAAATGGCAAGTGGTCCCGTGTGTTCAATCCGTCCAAACCCGCCCGCAACTGTAAGTTCAGTAGCAGCAAGACTGCAAACCAGAAAGGCCTTACCTGTGAACTGTTTTGGTGTCTTTGGACTTGGCACTTAGTTGAACTGCCTTGGGGAGAGCCTGAGGGGGAGTGCAGAGAACTTTGGCTGTTGTCTAGGGCCCCAGTCTGAGCTGCTGAGACAGACGGAGCTAATAGTGTTTGGCTGTGGGTCACAGGGAGCCATTGTGAGCGATCTGCCCCGGCAAGCTCTGCCCTCAGGGTCACAGAGCTAGAATCAGGTGGGAGCTGGTAACCCAGCGGCCAAGTAGCCTAAGGGTGGGGTCTGAGCCGCCTTGCAGCCCTAACCCTCAGGGGCAGAGTGAGATGGGTTTTGGCACACTGGGTAAGTGGATAGCCACTTCAGCAGTGATTCCAGCTACAAGCAATTTCCTGAGAAAGCTTCCGCTCAGCAAGTTTAAAAGTTCAAAGTGCCTTTTAAGTGGGCTGAAGAGAGATGTAGGGTGTCTACCTGCTGGGGTTTGAGAAATCAGCAGCCTCCAGTCGTATCAGAACTGTGATTAACATCTCATACCCCAGAAGACCATGTGTTGCCCAGACAATATTCAATAACATATACATACTGCTTTGTTTTGGGTTGTGGTTTTTTTTTTTTTTTTGGTTTGGTTGTTTTTTTTTGTTTGTTTATATTGATGTTGTTGATGTTGTTTTGTTTTTTAATTTCAACCTTTTCCATACAGATCCTTTTTCTTTTTCAATTTTTTTGTTTAATTATAATTTCCCATTGCTGCCTTTTTCAATAACTAGAACTTCATTTTTGCTAGTGTTTCTACCACTATTATTTGGTTTTTCACCCAATTTTATCCCGTAAAGTTTTCTGTTTGCTTGTTTTGGTTTGATTTATACCATTATTGTCTTTCCTTTCTATTTGGTGGAGGTGGGGTACTGTGTCTGATCAGGTTAGCAAAGAGCGGCTGACCTCAAGGGAACCACCCAACTGGGCACCCCCAGAAGGTGGGTTTTTTTTAAGGTTGTGTCAAAGTACCCTACTGTGCACCTATATTTCTCTGTCTCCCTCTTTCTGTGCCTCTCTTCTTTTTGTCAATATTATTTTT